>NW_025963869.1:0-137156 GCF_023055435.1 Haliotis rufescens
ACCATACAGGGTACCAGTAGTTATAACGCTGAAGAAAACAAAATGTAACAACTGTATTCATATAGCTTACACACACAAGATCAAAAGACACACACATTTACACATTTGTAGTTTGGACAGTTTCAAGATTTTTTCAAGTGAATCGTGTTACACAGGTCATCAATGGCGCATGTCAGGGGTTTATAGAATTGATAATGATATTGACACTGTCAGCCACTGTGGACCATGCCATTATATTTTTACATGCCGCGTGCAGGCATGGCAAGGGGGCAGACTGTGTGAAACCGTTTGATATATGGCGGCAGTCTGTAAACAATCGAGTCTGCACATGACCTTCCAGTGATTGACATCATGAGCATCAATTTACACAACTGTGATACAATGACATGCATCAGTGAGCCTGACCACCCAGTCCCCTCAGTCTCCTTTTGTGACATGCATGGGCTGCTGAAGGCTTATTCTCTACCCCGATCTTCATGGGTCAAAACTGAAGTGACACTGGTGCATGACATTTACATGTCAGACATGACGTTCATCTGCCCATACAGAGGCCCATGCTGTCATGTATCTGGTCACAGAACACAGTCTATTGGACCACTTTACCCATGTCCAGAGAAAGACTTTAACCAGATATAACACAAAACACCCTTAAGACACTCTGTAATCTAAATCTACCCCTGTTATGGTGTATCTGCTCTTTGGCCGGTTGGGTAGCCTAGTGGTTAAAGCGTTGGCTCGTCACGCCGGAGACCCAGTTCGTTTCTTGTGTCCCCCGCCATGATATTTCTGGAAAATTGCTAAAAGCGGCGTAAAACAATACTCACTCACTATTTGAACACTTCATTCATGTCCAGAGAATGACTATAACCAGAAACTGCACAGATCCATCCTTAAGACACCTTGTAATCGACACCTACCCATGCTATGATGTGTCTGGTTACTATACACTGTCTATTTGAACACTTCATTCATGTCCATAGAATGACCTTAACCAGAAACTGCACAAATCCATCCTTAAGACACCTTGTAATCGACACCTACCCATGGTACGATGTGTCTGGTTACTATACACTGTCTATTTGAACACTTGACCATTTTCAGAGAAACAACACAAAACACCCTTAAGACACCCTGGACACTGGACACAGTTGATTTGACCATTTGACTCATCTCCAGAGGACACCCTGTTATCTAAACACAATTAATTAACCAATATCTGGTTAGTATGCATAGTCTATTTGACCACTTGACCCATTTCTAGAGATAGTCTTCAACCTGAAGCTACACAAACCATCCTTAAGTCTGAATCTCATTTCCAGACCATCCACATTAAACATGAACCTAAGTTTGCCCCTGGTAGCACAGTGCTTCAGCAACTCATGCTTGTCCTCAGAAGCGACAGATTGCATGTCATCACGTCTCACTTGTGATGATTGTTGCTCATAATGTCAATCACTGGATTGTCTGGTGGGGTGAGGTGAGGTGAGGTGAGGTGAGGTGAGGTGAGAGGTGGGTTGGGGTGAGATGGGTGAGTTGAGTCAAGGTGAGGTGAGGTGAGGTGAGGTGAGTGTGTGAGTGTGAGTGTATGAGTGTGAGTGTGAGTGTGAGTGTGTGTGTGTGTGTTTGTACTAGTCCAGACTCAGGCCAGTTCTAAGGAGTTAACTCACTGAGATACCATGCTGCAATTTAACACAAAAACATAGTCTATATGGCCACTCAGATCACAAGGCCTCAGACCACAATTGCTTTCCTTCTTTGTTATCTACAGTGACATGACAGCCCACCATATTTTATATTGGTCATAGGCTGCTCTCCTGTTGCATTAGGATCAGCCTGGATCCAACATCTAGCAAACACCAATGTTAGTCCAGTAAACAAATTCTGTATTTTCTTTGCCTATTTTTAAATCCATACATGCATGTTTTTATAAAGTAATTGAACTAAAGTTCACATTTCTCAACAAAAATGAAAACTGAAACTATTAAATGTTCATACTCCATAAAGCCATATCTTTACTCATTAAACTGATAAATTGCCCAGGGGGCTGTGTACAGCCAATGAAGTGCAGCGAGCCACCAGGTGTGACCACTCTCAGCTGACACGCCCAAAAGTGTCAGACTGTATATACATCTCAACTGCTGTTTGGACTGCTGGCACAAGACATGTGTAAATCTTGAGAGTTTCTAATAAAACAATCATGATGAAAGTCAGTGGCATGAGAATCAAGTCATAGTTCAGCAAGGGCCACGCTGCCATGAACAAAGGTCTCACCTTTCAATCTGAAGAGTCAGAAAGTGCCTCTCCACCCCAGATACCCAGGACTGTCACCAGGATGAGTGCTGAAGACTTCTCACTGGTCACCAAGTCCAGGTTGGATGGCACTGGTCTGTCCACGCCACACTGTGACTGCATCTCTACCTCTGTGTGGCTGTTGGGTCAAACTGCGGCCAGCAAGCAAGACCTGAAACAAGAGTCAAGCAAAGCTGATTTGGAGGGTATGTGACAATGAAAAGATGGCCGAGGCAAGGAACACAGCTCTGTGACAGCATCATTCAACATCCACTGACTATGACAAGGCTCACCTGCAGAGAGCCAGGGAGAGGAAATGCATGCTTGAAAATGACATTGAAATATATGGCCACATCAATATATTCAAATTATCTGAACAAATAACACAGCTGTACTTGGCTAACAATAGCATGCTTATATTTTTAACAAACTTCAGGCTGACAATTAATATTAGAGCGATCATCCAAACTCAGATGATCGCTCTAATATTAATTGTCAGCCTGAAGTTTCTGGAATTTAACAGCTCTCAATCACAATATTCTTTTACATATCATATCAAAGTTACTGCTTGCTGTGCACAGTTAATTTTTTTTTAAAAGAACTTTTTTAAAGATCATAAGATATCACTGGGGCAAGCAGAGACCAAAAAACAGATTATGGTCTCTGTGCCAATTTTAAGTTACCATGGTTACTGTCAAAACCTGCTTTTTCAAAACCAAAGTCAATGGCCACATCAATAAATTTAAATTATCTGAACAAATAACACACGGGTAATGGCTAACAATGGCATGCTTATCTTTTGAACAAACTTCAGGCTGACGATATTAGAGCGATCATCCGAGTTTCAGCTTCCCTGTGTTTTTTCTAAAAAATAGTCAAAACAATCCAATTCACACTGGATAAACTTGCCGTGACTTTATGGATAAAAGAATGCGGTTCATTCACAATTAGCGGTCAGAATATATTAACGGACATTGCTCCATTATTTCCTGAGAGGAGAGAGGATTGACACAAATGAGCATGTCTTGCCTCGGCCGCTCCAAGTGCCTGTTGGTGCAGTCGAATGCAAGTCTTGCTAGATCCGTGTCTACAACTTTATCTAAACTTTCAAAATATCTTTCAAAAGTATTAATAGTGAAGATACTACCTTATGTATCCACGGGCTGACAAGATATCCCATGACATATCACATTTTGCTTATAAAACAGCAAACACCATCACGATCACTTCTAAAAATCACTTCCTGGTCGCCATATTTGTTGAAGAAAGTTCAAGGTCGTGTTGGATGGTGCTTCTGCGCTGGCCGCTGGACACAGACGAAAGCTTGGCCCCGTCTCTAAGTTTCGGGCGCAACAAAAGCGTGGAACTGGTTTTCCTTGCGTTTAAGAAAAAGCTCTATTACTTTGCATGCTACCCGCGATATTGATACCGTATTGAATGTGTAGGAAACAATACATCGATGTGAGGAGCTTATATAAACTAGTACCAAGAACTTGTTGCGCCACACACAGAAGGAAACCAGTCCGGTTGAAACCTCCCAGAGCAAATCTTGATCTAAATCTTTCACAGACGGCCTGAAAATGCTGACGTCAGAGCTAAAAACATGACGTCATTACCTTTGTCGGTGCATGTTCAAAAACTTGGCAGTGACAGCTATCAGTGGTATCAAGACAAATCTCAGCTTGGCCTGAAAACCAGTAAACTTTAAAGAAATATTTTCAATCAAAAGGCCTCTGTCTCACATACTCGTTTTGCCTGATTTGCACTTATATGCAGTACTTTTCTTTATAAGAACAATGGATTTATGTTAACACAAACTTTAGCTTCAATTGTGTAGTGGAAAAGGGTTCTGCATTATGTTCAGAAATTATACCATATGACAAAACGTGACTTGCGTTGGCTGGTGTGGTTGTTTGGTTGGTTTGTTGTTTAACGCCGCACTCAGCAATATTCCGGCCATATGACGGCGGTCTGGGAAATAATCGAGTCTGGATCAGACAATCTAGTGATTGACATCATGAGCATCGATCCACGCAATTGGGATCGATGACATCCATGAACCAAGTCAGCGAGCCTGACCACCCGATCCCGTTAGTTGCCTCTTACGACAAGCATAGTCGCCTTTTACGGCAAGCATGGGTTGCTGAAGACCTATTCTACCCCGGATCTTCACGGGTCGGCGGGTGTGGACAGAAATTGAGCAGACAACAGGAGTGAACTAAAAAAATATTGACCCTATGCCGAAAAAGAAACCTTTAGTTCTTCACAACTGACTTTAAGTACTTATGAGGACCTTGATATGAATTAAAGTGCCAAAAGAGTTTTCGTTTACTATACATCTACTGAACTACTAAGCTAATTACTGTTTTTCTTAGCGTGGCATAGATTTTCTAAATAATAAATGTTCCTGGTATTAATGTTACAGCCAAAGTTTGAAGCATGGAGATTCAGTACAAACTGAGACCCGTGAAGATCCGGGATAGAATAGCTCTTCAGCAACCCATGCTTGCCGTAAGAGGCGCCTACGGTTCATGCATGTCATCGTATCCCAATTGCGTGGATCAGTGCTCATGATGTCAATCACTGGAGTGTCTGGTCCAGACTCGATTATTTAGAGACTGCCATTGCTGATTGCGGCGTTAAACAACAAGGAAACAAATAAACAGTACAATTTGACAAATATGCATACAATTTCCACTAGATACTATATGGATGTGTGTGTGTGACAGCTCTGTAGACCAAATAGCTGGTTCTTAATCATCTATCGTGTTTACCTGCTGGATGCCGAGTTATTTTTCTAACGCACATTTTTATAAAATCTGAAAAGTGAAGGTTGTGAGAGAATTGTGACACGTAAGTAAGCAGAAACATTCCGAGAATCTGTGTACTTTGATTTGTTTGTATATTTTCAAGAAATACCGATGTGGTTGTGCGTGATTTTGCGTCAGTCATGGCGTCACGCAGGACGGAAATTTTGACAATTGTTGTTAAATTTACCAAATCATTGCAATGTATATATTTTTAATTCCCTAATTCTTTCTACGATTCTCTCCCCATGCATAGTCTGAAAATGTTGCGCTAATGTATGCAACGAATAGACGAATGGATAGATAGCTCAAAATAGGAGAAAATGCTACACTGTGTAAAGTCTGAATTTTGCTTTGTTTACATTTCTAGTGAGTGAGTATGGTTTTACGCCGCTTTTAGCAATATTCCAGCAATATCACGGCGGGGGACACCAGAACTGGGCTTCACACATTGCTACATTTCTAAGAAGTGTAGTTTTCCTCCGTGCACAGCGTTCGTTTCCGAACCTAATTTATTATGCTTATTTCTTCTGGACACTTGGTGTCGGTAACAAGGACAAGGACCAAGGACCAAAGCATTCAAGGATGAAAGTATACTAGCTGAGTGTGAAATATACGTGATGTAATAGGCGTCTCATGCATAATTCGACGTAGGTGAAACGGGATTTGTAAACACTATCCAATATACATATGGCGGAAAGTTTATGTCGGCGTTCGTGTTTGCTTATTTTCCAAAACATTCTAAACGATTCTAGGGTTATCGGCGACGTTTTGGAATGATCATTAGTGATTTGATAAACGACAGATTTCTGTGATCACTAATATGCTCTTTTTAAAATTCATTTCTCCCAGTAATTATCCGAAGTTTAAATTTCAAAAAATGCTGTAAATAACGCCGTGAATTGTGACTTAGTAATGTTTAAAAAAGTGCGTGATCTATCATGTACCTAATTAAAAGAGGTCATTTTCTGCTTTGCCTAAAATGACAGTGGATGATATGACAAAACAGGGAATTTCCCACAGAATAAAAACCTGTGAGTGTAATTGTGTGCGTGATGTGTATTGAATTTTATTGGACTTCAAAGTGAGGTTTGAAGAGGAGGGACATATCAGTTTTAGAAACTGCAATAATCTAGACTTGCTAAATATCATAGACTTGCATGGGCTGTATTAAACCACGCTTCACCTCACCTGTAAATAATCAGACAAGCCAGTGATTGACATCATGAGCATCAATCCACGCAATTTGGATACGATAACATGCATCAACCAAGTCATCGAGCCTGACCTACCTATCGCGCTACCTACCTCTAACGACAAGCATATAGTCGCCTTTCTCATATGGGTTGCTGAAGACCTATTCTACTCCGGACCTTTTCTTCACCGGTCCGATCACCTTTAAGTCGACCCTTATGACAAGCATAGTCGCCTCTTAATGCAAGCATGGGTTGCTGAAGGCCATTCTAAGTCGGATGTTCACAGATCCTCAGACACAATATACTGATTCCGAGCCGACCAGTCCTTGTTTTATCCCATTAACGGCGAGCATGGAGCACACAGGGTAACAATAAGTACTGGTCAACTTTTACCGTCTCTTGGTAACAGTGTAAGGCCAGGTGATCTAACCACCGACATTCGCCCTCCAGACAGACGTTCTATTCACTAGACCATGGAGGCGGTCTTGAAAGTAGGAATGACGTATGATATAATTATGATAGGGTACAATGTATGATACTCTAAAATCACCCCATGCATGGTCTGTTGTGTTCAGATTGAATGGTTCTATGACGGACCAGACAATCCAGTGATTGATATCATTGATCTTTGGGAAACGATGGTCGATATGCATCAGCCAAGTCAGCGAGCCTGACAGATCCCGTTAGTCGCCTCTTGTGCACGTGACAAGCATAACCTTGAACAGTAGTCTAGTGTAACTACAATTATTTAGAGTTGATTCATTTGTTGATTCCTTTGTTTGACTTTGACTGTGATTGAATAGGTGCAAAGATAACTGACTCGTTAAGTCTAGCTTGATATTGTAGACAAATTATTACTTTGTCAGGCTTTCAAATATGTGCAACCTACAGCTACATCTTAAGTGCCAATTTGGTGAGGCGATATACATGTCATCATGATCATATAGCATACTAAACCTGGGTCAACTTCATTAAACTTTCAAGGAGAAATCTGCATTATGTGTTCGCTTCTTAGTTTTATTAGTTTCATCAAAATCAGTGAATGCACTATCGTGTCACTGGATTTCTGGTCCATCCATCACTGGATTGTCTGGTTTGTTCACAGGCCGCCGTCGCCCGGCAGGAGTACTGCTATACAGCGTCAGGCAATAAATACTTACTTTTATCACACAAACTGTGTGGATATGGCAGGTGCTACAGGCAATAAATACTTACTTTTATCACGCAAACTGTGTGGATATGGCAGGTGCTACAGGCGAGCAGAATAGACAACTTAAAAACTAGTCTGACATTTTTCAACCAAACTTGGTACATGTATTAATCAAGGGCTGACGTTGCGCCTTTTGCTATGAAGGAACTATTTTTGAAACAATATCTGTTGCCAGGGCAACAAGTTTGACTTTGACAGTTTATAGTGGTGTGTTTGTCCGGACCATGTCTCTAAAAGTTATAGGTATTCTTTCTTGACACTTGACACACAAAGACCAATTTGTAAAATGGTGCCTTTTGCTACATAGGCCTGTTTAGAATTGATATTTTTTTCTGTTTCTACGCAACAAATATGATCTTGACGTGTTCATATTGGTGAGTACCTGACGTAGAAATACAAAGTTCCAAATCGTGTATAGGAGAGACAGATTAGATAGAAATTCGCTCATCAAGTTGGACTTAAAGTAACAGTCAGATGATTTTTTCTTTCAAATTTGTGGGGGCCTGGGGGATTTGTCACCTGATGACTTGCATGAACATGCTATACATAATATTCCAAGACTGTTTTCAGTTTTAGCTACATATTACAACAGATCGAGTCCTTGCTTTTTCCAGAATCATTAATCGCGGATTTATTAAAGAACATCTTTGAACAAAGTTGCTTTATTCTGAGGCTGTCATTTGTAGGTGTAGAGTGAAGGAAATAGTATCTCGGTGCATTCAGTTCTGAAAATTTCACAGGACGACCAAGCTACTGTGTCACTTTATACCCCTGGCAATCAGATTCATGTGTTGCTTGTCAAACGTTCCAATCTCCATGGGTACCATATGTCTTACAGGCTCACGCACCTGTCTACAGTCTGTCCAAGTTTTATAACCTGGCTAAGGCCGCTTCACTATAGGCTTCTCGTCCGCCGTGAGTCGGAGCGACTGTAGTGCACGCGCTGCACGAAATTCACGTGGTTGAAACTGACACAACACACTGGGCGATGCACAGGAGAGCAGAAAGTTTGCAATGTACACACATGTTGTCTGAAGATATTAAAGCCAGCCATTAACTTGAAATTTAAGTATGGCTGAATGAAATATTTAAACTATGGTCAAATATCCTTATTATGTCAAACCTCCATATTACAGGTCTTGTAGATTTGATTGAATTAGGTCCAACACACCTTATACAGTTTTACAAAATCTGCAAACTTACACCTTATACAGTTTAACAAAAACTGCAAACTTACACCTTATACAGTTTAACAAAATCTGCAAACTTACAGCCTAAATGTAAAGCAATGACACCTGGCCAAAATACATACAATTGTTGGCTGCACTCAGCAGTATTCCAAGTAATCAAATAATCGCATCTGTAAAAGACGATCCAGTAAACTAAAATTACGAGTAACGTCCTACCCCGCTGACTTTGTGTGTGTTGATGCATGATAACAATATTGAATACATACTATAAATTTGCCGGATGCCCTTAGATCTTTATGATCCTTTATTAATCTCATATGTCTACATATTCCCTCAATGTTAACAACAACAACAACAACAACAACAACAACAACAAACAAACAAGAGGGCCTGTAGTGAATCAGTGAGTGGGCCTTATCTCACAATGGAGCGAACGCCAGAAATGGACCTCACTTTGAACCAAGAACACAGACCTTTCAGCAAAGCAAGTTCACACTAATAATCCAGATGAGATAAGATGTTTCCCTGATGATATATATAGTCCTACACACATACCAGGCCTGCAGACATAGAGTACAAACATGCGTCATGTGCAGGCTCAGCGGCCCGTTGACGTTCTCCATCTCAGTATCTGAAAATAAAAAGAAAGAACCATAGTGAATGGTTGTAGACTGTAAATTATGTGTGCACAAAGACTAGATAACATTATGACCAATGAGCAAGTAAGTACAGATAAACAAAAAGCTAGATCTAACCGATAAATGTTGGATCGAAAACCGATCGCCATCCCCGCCAAGGGTGATTACTTTTTTCTCATCACGTCAGGGCGATTTGCCAAAGACAATAAACCTTGTTTGCCAATACATTTTGTAACGATAAGTTCTTATAAATATGGGTAGTTCTATCAAAACAAATACGCATACAATGACATGTATGAAAGAAAACCATAACGATCTTCTATTTTAGGACCTGATTACTATATCTATATTGGTTGTTTGTACATAAGGTGATGTATAAAATACATACCATATGAAGATACAAAGCCTAGCCTGTCTATAGACCGGAGATAAAAAACAACAACAACAAAATGATGACAGACATCCTACCATCTGCGAAGTGTTGTGTTCGACACTGCATGTTCCAGTATGGAATGAAATGCACCCCTGTGAACACACATCCTAATATGGTTAGATCTATACTATTTAATTGTTACTGTTAGCTAGTAGTAGCATTACATATTAGTCCCTAGAGACGGAGAGACCGTCTTTGTACCCACTAGTAGCAGCTCACAGTTGCTATCAAATCTGTGCTAGTAGTAGGTAATATTTCCTGAATCAGGTGCTTCAGACACTTTAAAATACATCCGCACGTGACGTTGTCCCTCACGAGCGAAAACTCACGTGCGCCGAGTACTAGAGCGCAACTTGAGTAATGGATCTACCCGAATCATACAGTACCCGGGTACCCTTTTTAAACCTATGTATAAATACCCTACGAAATAGTGTGATACAGGAAGAACTTTGATACATAAAAATCTTCGCAGAACTTCTGCTTCATAAAATGTATGACGGGCGTATTTATACAAAGTTCAGTACCTGGTATAAACATATTTTACTCTTATTGACTAGGTCCAGATGTGCAACACATACTTTTCCTTAGAAGGATAATTAAGCTCCCAGAAACTGAACTACTAAATTATCTTTGTAGATGGTGAACCATAGGTATCTATTGCCACAGAACATTTAAAGATGAGAACTTGTGAATTTTATTATTTCATTATTTTTCTTGTTTTTCTAACATTTCAAATACTAGATGTAAACACATCTCGGTATGTCATCTTGGAGACATATTAACGCCTGTTACGGTTGTGAAGTCAAACTCTCATATAACAAGGTTTTTGCTGTTATGCCAGTCGATGATGTGTAAATTGATTAAATGGCATTACATAGAACTACTACGTATTTATAAAACAAAGTATACAAAATAAAAAACATTTCTCATGCAAAATAGCAACGAAAATATTTTCGTCTTTATTTTTTTCGAATTACATTATCATAATTAGTGCTAATAATCACCACATATATTAGTTTCACCAATGTCGGTACAGAAGTCGAGATGCGAAAATGACTTACATACAACTCTATTTGTTGGAACGGTTCGCCAGAAGGAAGACAGGTGATTAATGAAGTTCTGAAGATACATGCTCACAACTAGCCTTTGGCACAGTCCCTGAACCATATTATTTAAACTTCCGCCCAGCCCTTACTGTAATTACTTAGTCCTCAATGAAGCAAGTCTAGATTTTCCAAAAGTCTGAATCTCCATCTCACTGGGGTTCCTTTTCAATTGAAATACAGTTGTTTGTTTATATCAATATTTTATATAGACTCAGCGTTAGTCTAGCTCACAGCCTGAATAGTAGGCAATTATTAATCTGACTGGCGTTTTTAACAGTTTATAGATAAAAATCCCTAGTTTTGTCAGAAGATGTTCATAAGGTTTATTGTAACTGTTCTATATTTTAAATAGTAAGTAACACGCTTATCTACAGCCTCAATTGATGGATAGTTTAAACTCCAACACACCTGCAAACTCTAACTGGTTTAATCAGCTACATTATCGCCGGTTATCACAACTGGTGTTTGGTTATATCATCTTACTTGGCTAATGAATTTCTTAAGTAAACAATCAGTGTAGGGTCCTTTATCCTCCATATTCGACTGCTTGAAAAAATCTGAAAAAAATCGCCACTCAAAACTGGTTAATATATATATTTTCTGCTGAATATTCGAAACAGACATATGCATATGGTCTTTATTTGAAATGGCTACAGTGCTGCAGTTTGATAAAAGTGTGTGTGCGTGTGTGTGTGTGTATGCGTGCGTGTGTGCGTGCGTGCGTACGTGCGTGCGTGCGCTCTCAGGAATATTCCAGTTTTATGATGGCGGTCTGTAAATAATCAAACGATCCAGTGATTGATACAAGGAGCAACGATTCACGCCGTCGGGCACGCCAACACGCCGACAACGCGATCCATTCGATGATGAGTTGCCTGACACAACAAACTTGCCCCGGACCAATTCTAACCCTAATCGCCGATATACCACAATGCATATTGACAAACTGACAATGGATACTATCACAAAATCATTCCATGACATTGAAAATTTCCATATTGATCATTGGTCAATCTCGGTATACATTGTTTTAAGCTGTAATTTTACACCCTTGGCCCTATCATTCAGTACAACCTTGGAGCAAGGCTAGCTACACCCTGTTGGGGGAGACTTGCAATTGGGAGACGGGCAGCAGGAACAGGTTCCCACTGTGTGTGTGCTGGTTTGTGGTTGTATTTAGTGTGATTTTTCATAGTGTTTTGGAATGTTGTAGGGTGGTTGGTGGAGCTGATAGTTTTAGAAAGGAGGGCTGCAATATCATTACCGTTTCCTTAGTTTGTGGATAAGTTCAGAATATTGGGTGGAATAGTTGATTTTGAAATTCCCTTTATGGCTTAATTTGTTTCTAAAGGGTTCTGGTATTTTGTTTGCCAAATTAAGGGTACTACAGAAAGTTTGCCAATGATAATTTTGTTGCTGCCTTAATAATTATTTTTTAAATATATTTCTTAGTTATTTTGCCAATTTCCATTTTGAACAGCCTCTCTGATTGGTTGAGAGCCTTTTTTCTTTGTTTTCATGCATTCATAATTTCTTTGTTCCAGCAAGGAACTGGGTTGTGGGCGGTGTATATTTTGGTTTTGGGATGCATTTGAAGGCTATTTCATGTATAATGTTAGTGAAGCTCCAACATATGCCGATGGGGAGTCAAAACACTCTGAGTAACAGACAGATAGACAGACAGCGTTCTGAGTAACAATAATGCAATGAGTCTATACCGGTTGGAATTGGAACGTATTATTGATACACGTCCATATTTTTGATGCACGAAATGTCTTTAATGCTTGGTAACAGTGAGGACTGCCACCACTATATTTGTGCCAGAGTGTTTCCTCGGTTTGTTTGTAACTAATGTATAACAATGTGTAAAACCATGTTGAACTGGAAAATGTACCACAATGTATCAACTAGATGTCGATTGATTCATACCAATGTGAAATTCATTGGTGCTTGATGGGATACGTGACAATATTTTAGCAATATTTTATTCACTGCCAGCAATAAATTGTCCTTAAATTATTGTGTGATCTCGCTTTGTTATTGAGGGATACTGTGTTATGGATCCACAGCAACAACTCTATTGTTACTGGCTGCCTGTGTGAGTCTACAATGTAGCTGAAGGGGTAAACTGGAAATTACATAAATCACTGGTGCATAAAGTTGTTTTCATAACACAGTTCGCGAAGTGTACTGCTGTTGAAATAGACGCCGCCCTATATATGGTTCCACTGTCCACAGTGGGGAAGTTTGTTTTGTTGGTTTATAGCACACTTCAATAACTGGAACAATTGACTAATGGCGCGTGTGAATGGTCAGGGGGCTGTACAGATTACAATTACAAACAATACCAAAGACAATGTTGAGTACTAGTGTAAGGAACTGAAAGACGCAATAGATAATAGTCCTTTCTAATCCCTACACCCAACATGTCATATTTATATTTTTACTGTTGTAACCAACTAATACACAGCCTTTAATGACAACCTGAAAACAGATCAAGTGTTCGATTTACTTTTAGGTATTGTAAAATTCTATAGTTATAGATGCAAATTTTAAAATAGAAAACCTTATTTTCATGATTATAAAGAGGAAGGTTTTCCTGATACAACATTAAAAAGATATTGCTTTCAAGACAGGTAATCAGCGGAAATTGTATGAAGCTTGGATATTGTATCATAAACTTTTCGAAAATGAGGAGCAGCTTTTGTTTTAATTTTAGTTTCCTACTAAAACAATAATGTTAGACACCTTGTACTTTACAGCAATGCAATATGATATATAAGGTTCAATAATTTATGTATACTTGACATATGCAGTATATGTGTAGTACTAGAGTGAATGTGTGAGTGAGAGTGAGTGAGAGTGAGTGAGTGAGTGAGAAGTATGTTATATCCATAAAAGAATCTAAGATGTACTGAGTTGTGCTACATGTCATGGGCTTTCCTCTACCCTGGACGGAATCCCACTTTACTAACAGGTATTTCTTTTTATAAACAAAAAAAGAAAACAATAATACACAAATTTTCAAAAATAGATAAAACAAGCTGGATCCGCCTCTGCACCAGGTTTGATTTATAAGTGAAGGACACTTTCCATTGTATAGAATTTGGAATATATATTTTAAAATGTGTGTATCCTGAACTTGATAGGAAAGCTGGGTTAACCTCTCAGAGAAATGTTTGTTTGTTCTAGGACAAGTCATTTAAAAAAACTTTATTGATGTAACGCACTTCAGTCCCAGTGCATGGGATAATGAAATCTCTTCAGAACGGGAATGGCTTAATTGTAAATCAGCCTTAGGGAGAAGATGAGTATGGGTATGAGAAAAAATCATTTGACAAAGTGACTCTCTTAATGTTAGAGGACTCTCAGGCAAAGGAACAGCAGCAGCTTTTGGATTATTGTGAACAGACAGCCGTGACTTTTTTAAACCAATACACTAAATTGGTATAGCTGATGAAAAACGCAGCTCTATACCAGGGGAGGTAATCCAGGAGGATTGTATTATTACAAATAAGAATGTTGTTCTCAATAGGTGGAACCGTGAATATCAGTCTTTATATAATGTGGAACTCGGTGATTTATTTTAATAAGGCCTATTTCCAGAAAATTATAGGGGATGTTCCTAATGGAGGAGTTCTGTTATCCCTGTTGACACTGGTCTTTTTCGAGGCAAATACAAGGCATGAGGTGGTCCAGATGGCAGTTAATCATGCTAAATGTGGCAAGGCAGTGGGTTTAGATTACATTCCAGCTGAAGGATTAAACAAGTAAATACTGCATCCTTATTCTGTTTTGTGATTTGTTCACATTCTTTTGAAAAAAACTGTTGTAATAAGTTTGGAAACAAAGCATTATTTATCCTATAAGAAGCGATATGGACTTGTTTGGTGATTTTCCAAGGATGCAGATTGATACACACACAATACTTAGAACATATTCCCAGAAACAGTCATGGTATCATTTTGGTACACTCATCGATACACTTATTCCTTGGGAGAAAGAGCCTTTCCAGCTATAGTACTATTGGGTAGGTGTTATGGCGATACTACTATTACAGAAGTGGCTTGAAATGGGGCAGAATTGCTAAGTGCCATATACAGCTTGCCTCAAACTGGCCTAGAATTGTCTCATTTGGTAGATTACGAAACACGCGTAATAATAGACACAAAATATTCATGCTTGGAATATATCCTAAGAAGCCATAACACTATTATTTTGGTAAGTATTAATATGATAAATTTATTCCTTTGGGAGAAAGACCTTTTCAAGCGATACTACTATTGCGTAGTCGCTATGTACAACTTGCCTCAAAATAGCCTAGAATTGTCTCATTTGGTAGATTACGAAAGACGCGTAATAATAGAAACAAAATATTCATGCTTGGAATATATCCTAAGAAGCCATAACACTATTATTTTGGTAAGTATTAATATGATACATTTATTCCTTTGGGAGAAAGACCTTTTCAAGCGATACTACTATTGCGTAGGTGCTATCAACGCATTGCCTCGAAATAGCCTAGAATTGTCTCATTTGGTAGATTACGAAAGACGCGTAATAATAGACACAAAATATTCATGCTTGGAATATATCCTAAGAAGCCATAACACTATTATTTTGGTAAGTATTAATATGATTAATTTATTCCTTTGGGAGAAAGACCTTTTCAAGCGATACTACTATTGCTTAGGTGCTGTCAACGGATTGCCTCGAAATAGCCTAGAATTGTCTCATTTGGTAGATTACGAAAGACGCGTAATAATAGACACAAAATATTCATGCTTGGAATATATCCTAAGAAGCCATAACACTATTATTTTGGTAAGTATTAATATGATACATTTATTCCTTCGTGAAAAAGACCTTTTCAAGTGATACTACTATTGCGTAGTCGCTCTGTACAACTTGCCTCAAAATAGCCTAGAATTGTCTCATTTGGTAGATTACGAAAGACGCGTAATAATAGAAACAAAATATCCATGCTTGGAATATATCCTAAGAAGCCATAACACTATTATTTTGGTAAGTATTAATATGATACATTTATTCCTTTAGGAGAAAGACCTTTTCAAGCGATACTACTATTGCGTAGGTGCTATCAACGGATTGCCTCAAAATAGCCTAGAATTGTCTCATTTGGTAGATTAAGAAAGACGCGTAATAATAGAAACAAAATATTCATGCTTGGAATATATCCTAAGAAGCCATAACACTATTATTTTGGTAAGTATTAATATGATACATTTATTCCTTTAGGAGAAAGACCTTTTCAAGCGATACTACTATTGCGTAGTCGCTATGTACAACTTGCCTCGAAATAGCCTAGAATTGTCTCATTTGGTAGATTACGAAAGACGCGTAATAATAGAAACAAAATATTCATGCTTGGAATATATCCTAAGAAGCCATAACACTATTATTTTGGTAAGTATTAATATGATACATTTATTCCTTTGGGAGAAAGACCTTTTCAAGCGATACTACTATTGCGTAGTCGCTATGTACAACTTGCCTCAAAATAGCCTAGAATTGTCTCATTTGGTAGATTACGAAAGACGCGTAATAATAGAAACAAAATATTCATGCTTGGAATATATCCTAAGAAGCCATAACACTATTATTTTGGTAAGTATTAATATGATACATTTATTCCTTTAGGAGAAAGACCTTTTCAAGCGATACTACTATTGCGTAGTCGCTATGTACAACTTGCCTCGAAATAGCCTAGAATTGTCTCATTTGGTAGATTATGAAAGACGCGTAATAATAGACACAAAATATTCATGCTTGGAATATATCCTAAGAAGCCATAACACTATTATTTTGGTAAGTATTAATATGATAAATTTATTCCTTTAGGAGAAAGACCTTTTCAAGCGATACTACTATTGCGTAGTCGCTATGTACAACTTGCCTCGAAATAGCCTAGAATTGTCTCATTTGGTAGATTACGAAAGACGCGTAATAATAGAAACAAAATATTCATGCTTGGAATATATCCTAAGAAGCCATAACACTATTATTTTGGTAAGTATTAATATGATACATTTATTCCTTTGGGAGAAAGATCTTTTCAAGCGATACTACTATTGCGTAGGTGCTATCAACGCATTGCCTCGAAATAGCCTAGAATTGTCTCATTTGGTAGATTACGAAAGACGCGTAATAATAGACACAAAATATTCATGCTTGGAATATATCCTAAGAAGCCATAACACTATTATTTTGGTAAGTATTAATATGATAAATTTATTCCTTTGGGAGAAAGACCTTTTCAAGTGATACTACTATTGCGTAGTCGCTATGTACAACTTGCCTCGAAATAGCCTAGAATTGTCTCATTTGGTAGATTACGAAAGACGCGTAATAATAGAAACAAAATATTCATGCTTGGAATATATCCTAAGAAGCCATAACACTATTATTTTGGTAAGTATTAATATGATACATTTATTCCTTTAGGAGAAAGACCTTTTCAAGCGATACTACTATTGCGTAGGTGCTATCAACGGATTGCCTCGAAATAGCCTAGAATTGTCTCATTTGGTAGATTAAGAAAGACGCGTAATAATAGAAACAAAATATTCATGCTTGGAATATATCCTAAGAAGCCATAACACTATTATTTTGGTAAGTATTAATATGATACATTTATTCCTTTGGGAGAAAGACCTTTTCAAGCGATACTACTGTTGCGTAGGAGCTAACAACTGATTGCCTTGAATTTGCCTAGAATGATCTCATTTGGTAGATTACGAAAGACGCGTAATAATAGACACAAAATATTCATGCTTAGAATTAAAACTAAGAAGCCATAACACTATTACTTAGGTAAGTATTTATATGATACACTTATTCCTTTTGGAGAAAGACCCTTTCAAGCGATAATCCTATTGCCTACCTGCTATATACGCTTGCCTTGAAGTTTGTTACAATTGTATCATTTGGTGAATTACGAAGGAGCGGAATAATAGACACAAAATAAATATGATGTCATATAAGGTGTATATCATTGATATCTTAAAGCAATCACTGTATTGTCCCATCCAGACACGATTATTTACAGACCGCCATCATACAGCTGGAATATTGCTGAGTGCGGCGTTAAAAAAACAAACAAACATATCCCAAAGCGTAATCCAACGTTTCTCGTATTAATGCTACCAACTCATTTTCATGAATTTGTTACAGACAAATGTACCAATGTTTACCCTCTTCCCCGATTTCACACACAAAATACTGTTCATTTTACATTTAATGGATCAATCGTTCGTAGCTATAGGCTCGGGAGTGAAACACTAAATAAATCACAATGCTTTAAGAATCTCATTTTAAAGAACATGATTATACACCAGTCAGAGATATTTTACGACCGTTTCCTAAGATTCACGGAAAGTGTTGACAATACTTTGGGCTTATAAATAAGATAAAACATCTTCGGATGAGGATTTTCGTGTTTTTTCCAACATATGCACAGTGTATATAACGTTCTGAGGGGGACACAACACTCTCTGTACAAATACTTGGCACAGTTTGGAACGTTAACTACGAACAGTTGGTTGATTGTTGTTTAACAGTGCACTCGGGCAGCTGTAATGATGGTGGTGATCTGCAAGTAATCGAGTCAGGTGAGTTAATGGAAACACGTGTGCACGGGAACATTGATCATCGATCTCATACACGTTTGATAGTCAATAGTGGTCCAAAGATTATAATCAGATGAGAGAATCTAGAATAGAGACCCACTATCGGGGGATTCTGGCATGGTTGGTAAGGGGGGGGGGGGGGGGGGGCGTGTTTATAGTTATTCAAAGGAGTAGCTGCACCTGAGACGGCTGGACGAGCCGATCCCTCATGTAAATAATCTATGTCTTCGGAATTATGTTTATCAATTAGGACTCACATTAAGCCAAACAAGATATCATTTCATAGCTCGGTATTTAGTACCAATTACAGTAAAAGGCTGACAATGTTGCGCTGTTGTCTGTGTGAGTATTAAGGTGATAACTGCTAGGAATATGACCACTGATAATATTTGTGTCCGCAAAAAATTAGTTTCTTGGAACCGGACTGTATATTACCACCGCCTCCAGTACCTCATAACCTCCAGTGGAAAAATACCACGAACAGGTCTACCCCGAGGGGAGGGAACAGTCTCCAGTCTATGATGATAATGAATAGTGGCATACTAAAACAATACTACAGAATCAAATAAAATTCCATGTGCTTTGGAAATGATGATCAAGTTGTATCATGTAACAAAACTTTCTCATTGTCATTTCATACGAAATCCACTGAATACATATGTACGTGCGTGCGTGGGTGCGCGTGTGCAGCATACGATCTTTCAAATTGAAGAAGAAATCGTACACTGGACTAGCTAAATGACGTAGACAGCAAGGTATTGAGTGAAAGGCATTGTTTGGCATGTCCTTACACATGCTGTGAAGGGCTGACTGAAAAATCACAGCTTCACATGATCCATCCTGTCCTTTTCCTTCAGCACTGTAATCCCCATTTATAAACACAATAAGGCATCCGAGTGCCAGCAGAAAACTCTTGATGTATTATTGTTGTTGGTTGGTTGGTTGTTTAACGCCGCACTCAGCAATATTCCAGCTATATGACGGC
This sequence comes from Haliotis rufescens, assembly GCF_023055435.1. Classification (NCBI taxonomy): domain Eukaryota; kingdom Metazoa; phylum Mollusca; class Gastropoda; order Lepetellida; family Haliotidae; genus Haliotis; species Haliotis rufescens. The sequence goes on from NW_025963869.1 coordinate 19,504, forward strand.
AGTATGTAAATAATCGAGTCTGGACCAGACAATCCAGTGATTGCATCAACCAAGTCAGCGAGCCTGACCACCCGATCCCGTTAGTCGCCTTTTACGACAAGCATAGTCACCTTTTACGGCAAGCATGGGTTGTTGAAGACCTATTCTACCCCGGAATCTTCACGGGTCTGATGTATAAATGAAAACCAGATGGTCTACAGAGCTGTCACGTACGCATCTATACATTCCACTGGAGATTGTATAGATTTCTGAATGTGTACTAAATCTCCCTGCCGATTTTTATAAATTTTGCTTCAATAGTAATACCAAGATCGATTCTCATGATCTCAATCAGTGGATTGTCTGGTCCAGACTCGATTATTTACAAACCGTCCTCATATAGCTGGAATATTTCTGAGTGCGACGTTAAACAAACAAACAAACACAAATTGTTCATTGTAAATTCTGTATTGGTGTTTAACACTGTATGACATAATTTCATGATCCCCCAAAGTACTTCCAGGAGCTGTGAAAAACTAAGTTTCTTTTTCTGTTTAGCATCAATAAGTTTTAGTTCACATTCTGTTGCCTGTTCAGTTTCTGACCAAACCCGCCATCACGTCACGAGACGTTGTCTTTAATTTATCTACATAATGCAGAACATTTTTCCATAAAAGTTTGGGTAACACAAATCCATTTTTCCTACGGAGGAAATTATGGTGTTAGTGTAAACCCGGCAATCCAAGTCATGAAGCACAGGCCTTTTGATTGTAAACATTTCTTAAACCATATTCTTTTCCCTTCTGCCAAGCCCTTTCTGCAATGCAATAGCAAATTTGTCCTCAGGTTCAGGAATCGCCCGTCTCACTAGGGCTCCTTTTCAATTTAAATGGAGTTGTTTCTTTCAAAATTATATATTTTCAGAGACTAAGCGTTAGTCTAGCACTATCCAACACGACCTTGAACTTTCTTGAACAAAATGGCGACCAGGAAGTGAATTTTAAATTTGGCAACGACGATGTGAGCTGTTTTATAAGCAAAATGTGATGTGCCATGGGATACCTTATCAGCCCGTGGATACATAAGGTTGTTTTTTTTCTTTACTATAAATATTTTTAAAGGATATTTTGCATTTATAGATATAGTTGTAGACACGGATCTAGCAAGACTTGCACGCGACTGCACCAACAGGCATTGGGTGCGGCCGAGGCAAGACATGCTCACTGGTGTCAATCCTCTCTCTTCTCAGGAAATAATGAAGCAATGTTCATGAATATAATGACCGCAAATTGTGAATGGAAAGCATTCTTGTATTCACAGATGCGCCGTAAGGGTATCCAGTGTGAATTTGGGTTGTTTTGACTATTTCTCATTAAAAACACAACGCTGTTTAAATAGTATCTCTCTAATATTGTCAGCCTAAAGTTTGTTTAAAAAACTCTCTTTCCAAATTACCGTTTAGTTTAAATTGCAAGCACGCAATTGTAAGCCATTACACCTGTGTTATTTGTTCAGATAATTCAATATATGTCAAGTGGCCACTGACTATGGTATGTAAATAGCATGTTTTGACCGTAACTTTGCCTCAGTAAAATTATGTTTAATCTTTAAAAACTACTTCTCAAGATCCACTGGGCACAGAAGGCAGTAACCTTGATATGCTATATAGAAACACATCTGACTCAGAGCTGTTCCTGCTTCAAGAATGAAAAATTTGAATCACTTCCAAAAAGAAAATGGTAAATAATCTGAAAGAATCTTTCACACTTCATTTCTCAGAGAACACAGACGAAAGACTTTACTATGATGTAGAATAAACGTGCTTTTAATAGAACCTATTTTTAGTAATTGATTTTTGCCTAAATTAAAGTTAACATTTTCAAACCTTCCAAGAAACAGATGAGGAAGCTGCAGATTTATGGGGCTCAAAGCTGCACATGCCAGTTTTGTTTGTTTGTTGTTCAACGCCTCATTCAGCAGTATTTCAGCTATATGACAGCGTCCGTAATAATAAGGTCTGGATCAGATAATCCGGTGATTGATATCATGACAATCAATTGGTTGGTTGGTTTGTTGTTTAACGCCGCACTCAGCAATATTCCAGCTATATGACGGCGGTCTGTAAATAATCGAGTCTGGACCAGACAATCCAGTGATTGACATCATGAGCATCAATCCACGCAATTGGGATACAATGACATGCATCAAGCAAGTCAGCGAGCCTGACCGCCAGGACATGCATAAACCGAATAAGCGAGCCTGATATCCCAATCTCATTAGAGATACGACAAGCATGGATTGCAGATCAATTGTAACCCAGATCTTCACGGATTGTTCATGCCAGTGAAATGTCGTGTTGGCATATTGAAGATTAAAGACCCATTCTTTCTGAGATAGGGACCAGTATAGGAAGATGATACTTTAAATCATATATGTTTTTCATGCCATTAAATTTATTAATCACTTTTCTTAAAAGAAATGACAAAAATCTTAGGCAGTGTTTGAAATTAACAGGAATCATTAATGTTATGAACTGTTTTCGTATATGTTGGAAAATAAAGTTGCCCTGGGGTCCTCCAGGTTTGTTGCTATAGTATTTAAATTAAGGAAGCCCCCTAAATTTTCAACTTTTCACATGACAAGTACCCTTTGAGTCTCATGGCTAATTTCAAACCCTGTTTTACATCTCACAATATGTGGTGATGTTTAACATTGGTCTTTAATCATTGTTCCCTAAAGTTCCTTTGAATATTACATTTGAACGTATGTGAACAATATTTCAAGTGTTCATTTGTCAAGGCTCAAACGTGTCTAACGTGTCTCATTCTGAGACCTGCATCACTTCGGGCATCACTTCGTGCTTCCCTCCCACATTAACCTGACACGCCGGGATATAACAGCAATAATGTTAAAAGCGGCGTTACACCCTACTCACTCACTCACTCACTGAGACCTGCATCACTTCGGGCATCACTTCGTGCTTCCCTCCCACATTAACCTGACACGCCGGGATATAACAGCAATAATGTTAAAAGAGGCGTTACAACCTACTCACTCACTCACTCACTCACTGAGACCTGCATCACTTCGGGCATCACTTCGTGCTTCCCTCCCACATTTAGCTGACACGCCGGGATATAACAGCAATAATGTTAAAAGCGGCGTTACACCCTACTCACTCACTCACCTACTCACTGAGACCTGCATCACTTCGGGCTTTCCTCCCACATTTAGCTGACACGCCGGGATATAACAGCAATAATGTTAAAAGCGGCGTTTCACCCTACTCACTCACTCACTCACTCACTGAGACCTGCATCACTTCGGGCTTTCCTCCCACATTTAGCTGACACGCCGTGATATAACAGCAATAATGTTAAAAGCGGCGTTACACCCTACTCACTCACTCACTCACTCACTGAGACCTGCATCACTTCGGGCTTTCCTCCCACATTTAGCTGACACGCCGGGATATAACAGCAATAATGTTAAAAGCGGCGTTACACCCTACTCACTCACTCACTCACTCACTCACTGAGACCTGCATCACTTCGGGCTTTCCTCCCACATTTAGCTGACACGCCGGGATATAACAGCAATAATGTTAAAAGCGGCGTTACACCCTACTCACTCACTCACTCACTCACTGAGACCTGCATCACTTCGGGCATCACTTCGGGCTTGCCTCCCACATTTAGCTGACACGCCGTGATATAACTGGAATAATGTTAAAAGCGGCGTTAAACCCAACTCAATCGCTCACTCCCAATAATACTACTAAACTAGTGTTTAGCCCTATTGCAATGACGGTGTTATATCAAGGCATGTCAGCCTGGTGTGGGACGAAAGACCGACGGGCTGCAGGCCTTTACGAGTTTTGTGAAATCCACACACACGGTATGGTGCTGAAAAAACTAGAATCAAAATCAGAGGAAAATTTGGATTCCAATCCACGACTATATATTTCTGGAACGCCCAAGGGACGCAACTCTGCACAGCGAATTGTGTCCCCATGACGACTATGTCATCTGTGACCCAATAGAACAATAACTGGTAACGCCAGCCAATGTTTTTTTTATTGTTTTGTTTGTTGCTTAACGCCGCACTCAGCAATATTCCAGCTATATGACGGCGGTCTGAAAATAATCGAGTCTGGACCAGACAATCCAGTGATTGACATCATGAGCATCGATCTACGTAACTGGGATACGATGACATGCATCAAGCAAGTCAGCGTGCCTGACCACCCGATCCCGTTAGTCGCCTCTTTAGGCAAGCAGGGGTTGCTGAAGACCAATTCTAACCAGGGTCTTCACAGGTCCAAATGCTCATGTAATCGCTAGCTTTTGGTGTATTACTTTAGTACAAGACAATATTGGTAGTAATTTTGCGCACATACAGACAAAGTATGTCCCACGTACGGGATGCTATTATGTAAAACTCCTACGTAATACCAAAAAAATTATATGGAAAAATATGAATTGACTTTCATTTTGTGATAAACATCGCAAGCTCTTACTTTCATACATTGCTGCCCTTACACTTTAAATGACCTTACTCCATCGACCTCGCACAATGTGAAAATCAATTCTAAAGTATAACGTTAATCAATTATGCAAAACGGCTACACATCTCGAACACTTTAAGTCAGTGGAAAGATGGGAAACACTGAGTTGTGAGATTGCAGCAAGGAAGTAGTTATATTGTGACAGCACCCAGGCAACATTGTGTAATGAGGGGGAATTAGAAAACTGTCAAATTATTCAGAAATATTTTGAATCATTTTTGGTACGCTATTATTCGCATTTTTGTAAAGATATGTATTTATTTTGCGTTGATTCCTCGTCATCATATGTTCGACTTCAGAAACACTGAAACCAGTAAAAGCGTGGCTTGAAAGATTGTGTTGATCGATGTATATTTCAGCACGAATAACACAGACATTTCAAACAATAATATGTATTTTCTCAAATGATTTGCTCGTATCGTTCTTTCCATCCAGTACACCCGCGAAGATCCGGGGTAGAATAGGTCTTCAGCAACCCATGCTTACCCTAAAAGGCAACTATACTTGTCGTAAGAGGCGACTAACGGGATCGGGTGGTCAGGCTCGCTGACATGGTTGATGCATGTCATCGTATCCAAATTGCGTTGATCGATGCTCATGATATTAATCACTGGATTTTCTGATCCAGATTCGATTTTGTACAGACCACCCTCGTACAGCTGGACTATTGCTGAGTGCGGCGTTAAACAACAAACAAACAAACACAGAAATCCATCCAGAAGGCGAACAAGGGCTCAGACAAACGTTGTTTCATAAAGTTGGAATTATAGAAACGTGTATACCCAACTTGTTAAGCTTCCGAAACTGTTTAAAACGCACACAAGAAATGTAGCTAGCAGCATAAACAATGTTGTAGCTGTATTGCCGTGCGCACATTTGTTGAGAAATTATATTTATAGCGCTATGCGTCGCTATCAAATCGCCATTTGGATATACATGTAAAACCTTCTGTATAAGTTTGGTTTGTTTGTTTGTTTGTTGTTTTACGCCGTCCTCAGCAATATTCCAGTTGTATGACGGCGGTCTGTAAATAATCGAGTCTGGACCAGACAATCCAGTGATTGACATCATGAGCATCGATCCACGCAATTTGGTGGTCGATGATATGCATCAACCAAGTCAGTGAGCCTCACCACCCGATCCCGTTAGTCGCCTCCTACGACAAGAATAGTCGCCTGCCTTTTACGGCAAGCATGGGTTGCTGAAGACCTACTGTATTAATATATATATATATATATATATATATATATATATATATATATATATATATATATATTTATATATATATTAATGTAGCAACTTCTGTATTAATAAGTGTGCATATTCGTTTCAAAACCGATCTTGTTTTCTGCATCAAAATAATTGTGGGTTTTTTCCTAAGGGGATTTCTTAAGACACACATCAATTAGGCAACGATTGACTGTATGGAAGATGAAGCCAGCCCTGGTCTTCCTGCTGCTACAGGCGTACTCTGGGCGTATCTTTGCTGAAAGAAGACGTGTTTCGTTCAGGAGTTGCCCGTTCACAAGAACAAACAGTGACGTTGTGACAACCAAGGGAGCCCGAAGCAGGATCGAGTGCTCGGTGATCTGCCTGAACGACCCGGAATGTCTCTCAGCCTCCTACTGCAAGATTCCAGGTGGCTACACGTGTCAGCTGAGTCGGTTTTACACAGAGGGAAACTGTTCAGGGATTGCAACTACTGCTGACTGTAGCCAAACGGCAATAGTAAGTAACTGGCTGGTTTGTTGGTTTGTTGTTTAACGCCGCACTTAGCAATATTCCTGCTACATGACGGCGGTCTGTAAATAATCGAGTCTGGACCAGATAATCCAGTGATTGATATCATGATCATCGATCCACGCAATTACGATCGATGTCATGTTTCAACCAAGTCAGCGAGCCTGACCACCCGATCCCGTTAGTCGCCTCCTACGACAAAATAGTCGCCTTAATAGCATGGGTTGCTCTTGTTGTATTTTGGCGCTGACAAGATGTAGCTAGGAGACGTATTCAATACAAATATTTATGTCGTTACCAGGATTGGTGGGACAGCTTTGTTTGTTTATCTAACATATTTTACTTCTCCCCAGACACCTTAGTTTGCTAAAATATAATGTTCACACGAAACTGGCGTACGTTTATTGTCATGTTTAGTTGTGACTTGACAAACACACGAACGATGTCTGGGAAAATTTCTGCGTTGTACCTCATTTTCACATATGACCTTAATCATGTAATTATGTTGTTGTTTGTTTCTAGTGTGTATCGAATATTCGTTACGAAACAGACACATCCTGACTAATTTGTTGTTAAACTCAACTTTACATGTGTAAAAACACGTTGCATTGGACTTCGAATATCTTGCACGATGAAAAACTATTAAAGACAACTTGTATCAGAACATTTGAGGGAAGAGGTTTATTTAAGCTGATGTGAAATGAGGTTTAACGTTCAAGACTATTGCACTTATAAAGCGTGTGTGTGGCTGGATGTAATAGTCCCGACTAATGTCGATTTTGCAGTCTATGTCCACTGAGATATCATGACAGTATTACTAACTCCAAGCCGACCAGTCCTTGTTTTAGCCCCTCAATGCGGCGCCAGGCAGGGTAACAACAAGTCTCATCTCAAAAGGTAAATATTTATGACGGCGGGGATCGAACCCGACCTTCCGCTCTGCGGGCAGATGCTCTACCACTAGACCACTGAGGCCGTCATTTGATGGAAGATATGTCTGAATGACAACATGACTGGTATGTCATTTACAAGGTCATACCAAGGAAACATGGCCCTTGGGTGTCAATGCTTTTCTTCGCCACAGTCATCTATATTATGGCGGCTTGTAAATAGTCACGCCCGTGCCACTTAAACCAGTGGTTGGCAGCATGAGCAGCGATTTGCGCCATCTGCGAACGATGACACACAATTAACCACAGTCAGAGAACCTGGACACTAGATCGAATTAAGTCGCCTCTTACGACAACAAATACATTAACTTTAAATATTATGTCTTATTATTCATATCCTAAATACAATATACATGTAAAGGCTTGAGGCTCTGCAGCTCATCTGATTATAAATTTATGTCAGAAAGTTCATCCAATGTTAATATAAACAAGCAGAACAAATAACTATCCACAATTGAAATGAGATATTTATACATAACTGGCATACTTTGGTGTTCATCTTGATTACAATAAAAAATAATAAGTTGGAATACTGTCAACTTCGTTGTTTACTCTAGTTCAATACCTTTTCTCGATTTGTAAATTTTGGTCTGAGAAAGAATATTACAAAACATACTGTTGTCTAAATAGTGAGTGAGAAGTGTTGACATAATGTGCTACAGATTATAGATTCTTCCTTGGTATAATGTGACAAATGTAGAAACATCAAAAAGGTCAAATCCAGGCCTGGAAACTCACGATCGTAGGCTTTTGGACCATCAGAGGGATGCTACTCTACACAGGACATTGCAGTGCCCTAAACGACTGTACCCCCTATCAAGACAGCACAACCGTTTAGGTAGAGATACATAGGGGCTCAGAGGCCTTACTATTATTTTGTCAGTTTTGGACAGTCCTTTTAGGGTTGTTTTTAAAATCTGGAAGTCCTTGGTTCATGGGCACCACACCGTGCTCGTGGGTTTTAGCTAATATGCTTTTCCCAAGAGGCAACTAGATTGTGTGGTGAGGCTCGATGACTTGGTTGATGCATGATGCATTGTATCCCAATTGCATGGATCGATGCTCATGATGTCAATCACTGGATCGTCTGGTCTAGACTGAATTATTTACAGATATAGCTGGAATATTGCTGAGTGCGGTGTTAAAACAACAACAACAACAACAACCTCCAAATTGCTAAACTTTGACCTGCATGACTTTGGGATTTCCTCCACCAGTTAGTTGACATGCTGTGAGACCCACGGGGTAGAATGGGTCTTCAGCAACCCATGCTTGCCGTAAAAGGCGACTATGCTTGTCATAAAAGGCGACTAACGGGATCAGATGGTCAGACTCGCTGACTTGGTTACAGCAGGTCATCGATCCCAACTGTGTGGATCGATGTCATGCTGTCAATCACTGAATTGTCTGGTCCAGACTCGATTATTTACAGACCGCTGTCATATAGCTGGAATATTGTTGAGTGTGGCGTGAAACAACAAACAAACAAACAAAACAAACATGCTGTGACATAACTGGCATGTGGACCCTGATGTAGCTGCTTATCCTCAGAACTCCAGATACTAATGAAAACAAGACCAAGCAGTATTTGTGTAAAAGACTTTATTGTTCTTATCAAATGTTTGTTCATATATTCATCAATTGTTGATTTCAGAACATTGCACATTATGCCTATTACCTCTAGAAGAACTACTAGAGCAGAGAGGTTGTGATGGTAGAAATTTGGCACTTACGAAACACTATGACTAGGAGAGAAAGAGACAAGAGTGTCAAATCTGTACTATACAATAGAAACGACCATACAAGACCAGCATACAAACGTCATCTATATACATGAGTATTCTATGCCAGAAGAATGCTTCCGAAGAGGACAGAAGCCTGTCAGATGGAATTTTGTGATCCGAGGTATCTAACAAAACTCATCTTCACAGGGGCTTTCAATTTTTCAGACAATGAAAACAATTGACAAATTTGTTTTTAAAAGAAAACACTGAAAAACAGTTTGGCCGGATTTCATTTAAAAGGCATCAGTAGGGTATAAAATGCATGACTATTATTTGGCTGTATTGACAATACATCACAAGAATGCTGCAAACGGGGAACTATAATCCAGAAATACATTAAGTTATGATTGATGGCAGTGACATATTTTATAATCACAGTTGCTGGGATCATAGGACCTCTTTACTTGACAAAGCACATCAGTATTGCTAGTTTCTGACCAACCAGTTGAGTACCTTCAGATAGTTTGAGCATCAGTAATGTTGTTATTGTACAGTTAAAGATTTTCTCATCCTTCGGTGCTTTGCACTGCTTTCCTGTCCAATCTCTCTTACACTAAGTCTGTGCCTTGTCAAGTAAAGAGTTATTCAGGCAATCCCGGACGTAAATAGGTTTCTTATGCGATAATAGAAAATAGAGTAAACTTGAGCATGAAACTCTCACGTCTTCGCCGCAGAAAACATAGCACCATTGAATCAGTTATAAGGCACGAGTTGGCTTGCCCTGGTAGTCAGTTATAAAATTATAGACATCAAAATTGACTTCCATAATAGTACAAACAAAAACATCACATTTTTCATGCCTTTAGGACAAAAGACAAAATTTCCCTTTTCTTGACTCATCAATATCGCCTACATGTTTTACAATACTATGAACAAGAGACCATATTATGACCATCTCACACATTTTTGATGCAAACTTGACACCTACTAACTCTAGTCCGGAGGTTTCCTGCTTTAAGTGTTTGTGAACGTGGTGAACTAAATTGTTCATTTAATTCTATAGTAGTGAGCCAGAAGCTGTATTTATTAGCAAAGTAATGACAAGTGCCACGAGCACCGTTACATTCGATGAATGGAGTGGCTCGGAAGTCTTCAAGGCAACTGCCAGGGCTGGAGAGAGACTGGCCACCGCCGCCAGGACCAGCTGCTGTGTGCTGGAACAACAGATATACATTGTGTTAATACTCAACACGGATATACATTGTGTTAATACTCGACACAGATATACATTGTGTAAATACTCGACACGGATATACATTGCATTAATGCTTGACACGGATATATATTGTGTTAATACTCGACACGGATATACATTGTGTTAATACTTGACACAGTTATACATTGTGTTAATACTCAACACGGATATACATTGAGTTAATACTCGACACAGATATACATTGTGTTAATACTCGACACAGATATACATTGTGTTAATACTCGACACAAATATACATTGTGTTAATACTCGAACAGATATACATTGTGTAAATACTCAACACAGATATACATTGTGTTAACACTCGACACAGATTTACATTGTGTTAATACTCAAGACAAATATACATTGTGTTAACACTCACCACGGATATACATTGTGTTAATACTCAACACTGATATACATTGCGTTAATACTTGACACAGATATACATTGTGTTAATACTTGACACAGATATACATTGTGTTAATACTCAACACAGATATCGTTGTGTTAATACTCAACAGAGATATACATTGTGTTAATATATGACACAGATATATATTGTGTTAATACTTGACTCAGATATATATTGTTTTAACACTCAACATGGATATACATTGTGTTAATACTTGAGTCCATTCCATAAAGTTATTGTTATCAACGTAACTCATAGTCTTAGGACTGTCCCTGTGCTACTATCACCTTTTGGAGCGGGGCTCTGCACCACGAAGCTTACAATCTCAATGCCCTAAGACATAATTTGGGGGATTCATTGCAAGATCATCGCAAAACAATGCCATGTGATGTCAGCCTAGCAACAGGGTTGCTGGGGTCATCGAGCGTGCATAAGCTCCTCTCAGTGATCTATCATTACTATGCGCAATGTCATTGAATAAGCTGAGGGATGTTGGGAGTTTTCAATATTTGTTAGTGACACTTGTTCCGCAGTACATGAGCACATGCTTTGGGATTACACAATGTGTAATACAGTGTATGTTTATTGAATGGTTGAGCTCTTCATGGGGGAGTAATAAATTGTGTTAATACTCGACAGAGATATACATTGTGTTAATATTTGACACAGATATATATTGTGTTAATAGACAATATGGATATACATTGTGTTAATACTCGACACACATACAGAAGCATACACGAGTAAGTAATTTGAATCTTACAAGCTACTCTCAACTATTCTACATATTGGACAATAATGATTTACTGACATTAGAAATTATTTTCTTAAGTAATGATATTATCAATCAGATCAACCACTAAAGGTTAGTGCATTAAAGCTGTCTTAGGAAAGAATAGGAAAATAATGATATTTAAATAAAACTATGATTCTAATGTACATGTTTGATAACTGAATAAAAGTCTCATCAATGGCATAGAAGTTCAGAAAAAGAAGTTAGCAATATTTCTTTCAGAAATCAGTTTCTGGACACTGATAAACTTACCATGGCAAAACTGTAACCTATCCAGAGGCCATTCCATCCATTTGGACAATCTGGTATCTGAAGCGTTTGACTGTGGACGGCGATCACATTAGCGGGAGCATCGCACACAACACAGCGACTGATATATGGACGGATTTCTCCCTCAGCTACAGGCATCATGGGAATAGGGGCAGTTGTTGAGAGCCAGTAGGACCTGTCATTTCTGCTGGCGTAGTTGCAAACGTTATCTACGTTGCAGAACAAGAAAGGCATGGTGCTGAAACGAGGCATGCAGGACCCGGCCCATCCTGAAAATCAAGAAAAACATTGAGTTGATAACCAAAAAGTTGGATTAAATATGAAACTAACAACTCAAAGATGCACAAGCAACTATTTTTTCACTCATGACCATATGTTGTTTGTAAACAATGTACTATATAGTTACACTTTTTGAAACTTAACCTTTATAAATGATCTGTCCTTATCTTTGTTTGCTTGTTTGTTGTTTAACGCTGCACTCAGCAATATTCCAGCTATATGACGGCAGTCTGTAAATGATCGAGTCTGGACCAGACAATCCAGTGACAGACATCATGACTGTCCTAATCTGAACTGACCAAGTAGCTGAACAAATAGTGCAGCTTCATCGTCAGTAAACAATCATTTTTTTCTGATTGATGGGCATCAACAGTTGACTGAATCTTTCATAACATATATCGTTGAGTACCCTATTTTCGACCGACCCCTATTTTCAAACAGCCATATTGATAGTGATTTGTCGCATTGTAACGAGAGGTGTGATGTCAGAACATTCCGTCATCATTCAGAATTTTGGTGCCCTTGTCATGATGAAAAGGAAGAGTGGAATAGTGTGAACACCATAATTTGACAAGTATTTATATTTTGTGAATAGGTTTCAAACTTTCAATCACTGTTTGTGTTTACAAAACGACCTGCAAGAATTATGTTGAGAACTGTGAGCCAAAACATATCTGTTCATACGTGGAAACACTGCTAAAGTACCAAACCAATCAGTTGTTTCGAAGTTTACAGACAGGGAAATGGAGATCATGACATTTATCAAGGACTTTCTTTTGTTTCGGAAAGTAGCTGAATTCTATCTTTAAAGAAATCACCTACTGTTATGAACCAGAATTTGAGTTTTGATTCACTCATCCCTCGAAATATCAGCAATGCCATCTTAACTGTTTGAAAATAGGGTACATCAGGATATAGCTGACGAGCAAACACGCAACTGCTCTTTTAACTTTAATTCTTTAAAGATGATCACCTACCGGTTGCATTACTCCACATATTCAACTGCAAAAATCAACTAAATATTCCTATGATAAAGAATTGCCGTCAATCTTTTTTTGCATTTATGGAGGCATAAATGCAAAAACAGATTGAGGTCAATACTTAATAAATATGTCAACAATGATAACTTCACAGACAGCTTATTTAATCATTAATGCAAAACAGCAATCATTAACACCAATAAGAAATCTGGGACATAGCTTAGAACAATAACGCAACACAAGCCCTGCACTGATTTTCAACCAATCAGATGTCAACACACACTCCCATTTGATTTTAGAGGACAGTATATGTTTATACACCACAGGCTCCAGATGAGGGCATCATCTGCACATCACAACATTGTAGCCACCAAGTCCTCGTAAAGTCAGATGGCCCTTTCTACCCCGGAGCTGATACAGGAACCCTCTGCTATCTGTGAAGAAGCTGTCTCACCTAAGTCTTGGTGGTGTGACTTTTCATTTCCTTCAATGTAGAGCAAGCTGTAACCATCCCACATCTGGGCTTGACCACGTGGGCAGCTGGGTACTTCCTGGGACTGGGAGTGGCGCACCAGGAGGAAGCCGGTGGGTGGGGAGCGGCCGGGCAGACCCCGGTCACCAGGCTGGCCAGATGGACCACGCTGACCTTCAGACGAGAGAGTTCAGGTTTTACAATAGTCAGGTATACCATACAAACAACGTGTACCAATGTTTTATTTCTGTATCATTTTTCAAAAAGTAAGGGATCCTGATTAACCTGTGGATATTTTCACTGAAATAGTGTGCTCAGTCTTCACTACTAAAAAATATCCCACAAAATGTTCAGGAAATTGTTTTGTTCAGTGTACACGTTTTGCAAAAAAATGGGATGATAACTACCGAGGTTAATGTTGCCTATAATAAAACAAACATTCTGGAAATAACTTCACTCTTTTTAAGTGAGTGAGTGAGTGAGCACAGTTTTATGCCACTTTCAGCAATATTCCAGTAATATCATATTGAAGGATGCAAGAACTTTGTCATCATGAGAGGACATTGTAACACTGCCACCTCCCTGTTTTCAATACTAGCATCAGTAATTAGGATTACCTGGTGTTCCTGCAGTACCGGGCAGACCATCCAGACCTCGCAGACCAGAGTTACCACGTTCTCCCTTGAATCCAGGCAGACCACTTGGACCAGGCTCACCAGGAATACCAGGAGATCCTGAAAATCAGGTCATAATGTTTGTTGAAAAATGTCATGTCTTAACACTATTCCAGCATTTTGTGTCCTCTCTGTGCAATGTGCCATGTATAAAAAACCTGCATCTGCCTTAGCAAAGAGAAAAACACAAGGAGGAACATCTAACATTTATGTTCCTCTCGGCTGTACGTGTACATCAGTAGGAAATCAAAAACTAGTCCCAAAGCAAAGAATGTTATTTTTTCACAACTGTGTGTTTGTTTGTTGTTTAATGCAGCATATTCCTGCTATATGACAACTGCCTATATATAACCTGAAGCTTTGTCTTGACTGCTGTATCCTAAAATATCTAGACAGGACAATCAAGTGATTGATATAAGGATCCACAACTCTGTGTTACAATGACACTTCACCCAGTCTGATCACTGGAACATTTAGTGGGCTCACACGACCTGTCCTACCACAGGATCCTCCACAAACGTACTAAATCAAGAAAATAGTTATTCCAAAATAACATATGTATTTGACCATTACATTAGAACAAGCAGTCTCTCTTACCAGGGCGTCCTGGTTCTCCCTTTGGTCCGGACAGACCTGGCAGACCATTAAGACCAGGGTCTCCCTTGTATCCTCGATCTCCTTTAGGAAGTTGTTCGTAATTCACAACACCGGGCAAACCAGGCTCTCCCTTCAAACCAAAGCCACCAGGCTGACCTAAAAAAGGACAAGTAAAAGTATGCTAAAGTTAAGGGTTGACATTCCAACAAACTACTTTTCAGTCATTGTTAACATATTTTGCAGTGTATGAAGTGTATCAACATAATATCAACACCACTGACTAAACAAGCTCAATAATAACATAGAACTGCATAGACCAGACAGACCAGGCAGTGAACTGCAGCAGTGTATATGAATAGTAACTAACCAGGTGCTCCATCCAGACCAGACAGACCAGGCAGAGAACTGCAGCAGTGTATATGAATAGTAACTAACCAGGTGCTCCATCCAGACCAGACAGAGAACTGCAGCAGTGTATATGAATAGTAACTAACCAGGTGCTCCATCCAGACCAGACAGACCAGACAGAGAACTGCAGCAGTGTATATGAATAGTAACTAACCAGGTGCTCCATCCAGACTGGACAGACCAGGCAGAGAACTGCAGCAGTGTATATGAATAGTAACTAACCAGGTGCTCCATCCAGACCGGACAGACCAGACAGAGAACTGCAGCAGTGTATATGAATAGTAACTAACCAGGTGCTCCATCCAGACCAGACAGACCAGGCAGAGAACTGCAGCAGTGTATATGAATAGTAACTAACCAGGTGCTCCATCCAGACCAGACAGACCAGGCAAAGAACTGCAGCAGTGTATATGAATAGTAACTAACCAGGTGGTCCATCCAGACCAGACAGACCAGACAGACCAGGCAGAGAACTGCAGCAGTGTATATGAATAGTAACTAACCAGGTGCTCCATCCAGACCGGACAGACCAGGCAGAGAACTGCAGCAGTGTATATGAATAGTAACTAACCAGGTGCTCCATCCAGACCAGACAGACCAGGCAAAGAACTGCAGCAGTGTATATGAATAGTAACTAACCAGGTGCTCCATCCAGACCGGACAGACCAGGCAGAGAACTGCAGCAGTGTATATGAATAGTAACTAACCAGGTGCTCCATCCAGACCAGACAGACCAGGCAGAGAACTGCAGCAGTGTATATGAATAGTAACTAACCAGGTGCTCCATCCAGACCAGACAGACCAGGCAGAGAACTGCAGCAGTGTATATGAATAGTAACTAACCAGGTGCTCCATCCAGACCAGACAGACCAGACAGAGAACTGCAGCAGTGTATATGAATAGTAACTAACCAGGTGCTCCATCCAGACTGGACAGACCAGGCAGAGAACTGCAGCAGTGTATATGAATAGTAACTAACCAGGTGCTCCATCCAGACCGGACAGACCAGACAGAGAACTGCAGCAGTGTATATGAATAGTAACTAACCAGGTGCTCCATCCAGACCAGACAGACCAGGCAGAGAACTGCAGCAGTGTATATGAATAGTAACTAACCAGGTGCTCCATCCAGACCAGACAGACCAGGCAAAGAACTGCAGCAGTGTATATGAATAGTAACTAACCAGGTGGTCCATCCAGACCAGACAGACCAGACAGACCAGGCAGAGAACTGCAGCAGTGTATATGAATAGTAACTAACCAGGTGCTCCATCCAGACCGGACAGACCAGGCAGAGAACTGCAGCAGTGTATATGAATAGTAACTAACCAGGTGCTCCATCCAGACCAGACAGACCAGGCAGAGAACTGCAGCAGTGTATATGAATAGTAACTAACCAGGTGCTCCATCCAGACCAGACAGACCAGGCAGAGAACTGCAGCAGTGTATATGAATAGTAACTAACCAGGTGCTCCATCCAGACCAGACAGACCAGACAGAGAACTGCAGCAGTGTATATGAATAGTAACTAACCAGGTGCTCCATCCAGACTGGACAGACCAGGCAGAGAACTGCAGCAGTGTATATGAATAGTAACTAACCAGGTGCTCCATCCAGACCGGACAGACCAGACAGAGAACTGCAGCAGTGTATATGAATAGTAACTAACCAGGTGCTCCATCCAGACCAGACAGACCAGGCAGAGAACTGCAGCAGTGTATATGAATAGTAACTAACCAGGTGCTCCATCCAGACCAGACAGACCAGGCAAAGAACTGCAGCAGTGTATATGAATAGTAACTAACCAGGTGCTCCATCCAGACCAGACAGACCAGACAGACCAGGCAGAGAACTGCAGCAGTGTATATGAATAGTAACTAACCAGGTGCTCCATCCAGACCGGACAGACCAGGCAGAGAACTGCAGCAGTGTATATGAATAGTAACTAACCAGGTGCTCCATCCAGACCAGACAGACCAGGCAAAGAACTGCAGCAGTGTATATGAATAGTAACTAACCAGGTGCTCCATCCAGACCGGACAGACCAGGCAGAGAACTGCAGCAGTGTATATGAATAGTAACTAACCAGGTGCTCCATCCAGACCAGACAGACCAGGCAGAGAACTGCAGCAGTGTATATGAATAGTAACTAACCAGGTGCTCCATCCAGACCAGACAGACCAGGCAGAGAACTGCAGCAGTGTATATGAATAGTAACTAACCAGGTGCTCCATCCAGACCGGACAGACCAGGCAGAGAACTGCAGCAGTGTATATGAATAGTAACTAACCAGGTGCTCCATCCAGACCAGACAGACCAGGCAAAGAACTGCAGCAGTGTATATGAATAGTAACTAACCAGGTGCTCCATCCAGACCGGACAGACCAGGCAGAGAACTGCAGCAGTGTATATGAATAGTAACTAACCAGGTGCTCCATCCAGACCAGACAGACCAGGCAGAGAACTGCAGCAGTGTATATGAATAGTAACTAACCAGGTGCTCCATCCAGACCAGACAGACCAGGCAGAGAACTGCAGCAGTGTATATGAATAGTAACTAACCAGGTGCTCCATCCAGACCAGGCAGAGAACTGCAGCAGTGTATATGAATAGTAACTAACCAAGTGCTCCATCCAGACCAGACAGACCAGGCAGAGAACTGCAGCAGTGTATATGAATAGTAACTAACCAGGTGCTCCTTCCAGACCAGACAGACCAGGCAGAGAACTGCAGCAGTGTATATGAATAGTAACTAACCAGGTGCTCCATCCAGACCAGACAGACCAGGCAGAGAACTGCAGCAGTGTATATGAATAGTAACTAACCAGGTGCTCCATCCAGACCGGACAGACCAGGCAGAGAACTGCAGCAGTGTATATGAATAGTAACTAACCAGGTGCTCCATCCAGACCAGACAGACCAGGCAGACCACCCTCTCCCTTTGGTCCCAGGAGTCCAGGAAGACCAGGAAGACCACCGTCTCCCTTCTGACCGGAGATGCCAGGGAGTCCAGGCAAGCCAGAGTTACCTGAATGAAAGGTCATTGAGAATTCAATTGAGATTCAATATGGTTACATTTTTCATGTACAACATCACAAGCTACTAAGGCTACAAAGTGTTTACTACAATTTGATATCCCAAAATATCATCAATGTATTACGTACAGGAAGATAAGGCACACACCAAACATGAAAACTTGACTGATCATGATTACAATCTGCTGCCTAATGAAATGGTGCATCTGCCTTCCGCTAAAGCGTCCTATGCATCAAGTACAGTTAATCAATCCACCCTGTTAGGTACTTTGAAACTTATTTTGTCCAAAAACTATACTGTTAATGGTTCAAATCTTCAAAAGAAAAGGCAAATGACATAAAGAGGTAATACTCGTTTATATGAAAAATAAAACCACGAAGAAACGTACCCTTGGATCCAGAAAGACCAGGAAGTCCATCACGTCCTTGCTCTCCGGGGAATCCAGATTGTCCACGGTCACCCTTGAGGCCAGGTAAACCAGGCAGACCATCACTTCCAGACTGACCACGATCTCCAGGCAGACCTGGGCAGCAACAAGAAATCATAAATCATCACCTTATATTTCAAATGAAATCTGTTGAAACACAAAACAGAACACAGGGTTTCATAATTTTTTATTTTCTAGGAGTGTCATCCAAAATGTCATGAAGCTATTTTTCAAATTTGGTCATTATAGGGAAGTCTGTCCTATAAACAGATGATGAAATGATTTTCCTATTGCTATTTTTCTTAAGGAAAATCACAGCTCAAACAAAATGGAAGCCACAGTTGCAATGAAGGGGTACTATGATAAGGCCAGTTGGCAGTCCACAAAAGCAAAATCAAGTTGTTTGTCTAAAAACTCAAACTTTATCATGTATGTCAATCTAGCAGTTAATGAGGAACTTATTGACACCAAGAAAATGTGTCAGTTTCACACAGGTCACTAATGACACCAAGACAATGTCTCAGTTTCACACAGGTCACTAATGACACCGAGACAATGTCTCAGTTTCACACAGGTCACTAATGACAGCAAGACAATGTCTCAGTTTCACACAGGTCACTAATGACACCAAGACAATGTCTCAGTTTCACACAGGTCACTAATGACACCAAGACAATGTCTCAGTTTCACAAAGGTCATGAGTGAGTGAGTGAGCTGGGTTTTAACATCTCTTTTAACAGTTTTCCAGTTATATCACAGCGTGTCAGCTTAATGTGGGAGGAAAGCCTGAAGTGATGCAGGTCTCAGATATTTACCACTTTGGTGAAACCCACGAGCACAGGTATGGTGCTGACAAACCTAGAAAGGTAATCGGGGTAAACCAGGATTCGAACCCAAAATCATAGGTTTCTCTGCAAAGCGAATTGTGGCCCCTTAGAAGACCATAGTCCCTCTTTAAACATCATAATTTAATTAACACTGACCAGATCGTCCAGGTAGTCCAGACTCTCCCTTAAGTCCAGGAAGACCGTCGGTGGATTGTCCTGGATCTCCCTTCACACCAGGCAGACCATCCAGTCCAGGCATACCTGCAACATAAGAAGTCGTCAGCTACCTACTGGCTCAACATCACCTCCATTACACGTACCAAGCTAGGGACATCATCCATTACATGACCGTCATGAAATCATTCAAATATGAAAGGGTGAAATTCTTGATAACAAGACCTGGGTCCATTGGGTTACTTTACCTATCATGTGTATCCTTGGACAAGTCTGAAGAATTGCTGTGTAAAACGTCTGAGCGTTGGGATTATTGCTGAATGCTGCATCAGCAATTTTGCAGCTAATTGCAACATTTGTTTGTTTGTTTGCCGCCCTCAGCAATATTCAAGCTATATGAAAGCAGTCTGTAAATAATCAAGCCTGGACCAGACAATCCAGTGATTGACATCATGACCATCGATCCACGTAATTGGGATACAATGACATGCATCAACCAAGTCAGCGAGTCTGACCATCCGATCCCGTTTGTAGCCTCTTACGACAAGCAAAGTCACCTTTCAGGGCAAGCATGGGTTGCTGAAAACCTATTCTACCCCAGATCTTGTACATACCATTTCTGTATCCAACTAACCTTCATGTATTAAGTGAAACATGATCTATTTCTCCGCCAACCTTCATATATTAGGTGAAAAAAAGGTTATTACGAGAGTGTGTTTTGGGGATGGTAAATATCCTGTATTTGGAATAAATACTAAATAGTCAGCTCGCCTTAACCATCCCCAAAAACACAAGCGTGATCACCTCTTTATCATATAATGTCACTCTCCAATTCTGTACTCAAAAATCTCTTCCTGTCTCTCACAAACATTACCTAAACATTGCAAATCTTCCTTCAGAATATTAGACTATTCTTTTGATAATGATAGCAATTATCCCGATAGTTTTTCAATTGCCAAATGACAAAGGTGACGCCATGTATATTTATAAACAGTGAAAGTAGTCAATAATGAACAATTGACATTTGCATCTCTATCCATGTATGACCCAAACTTATGACGTTTTTATTCGTTGGCTTTATCCTGCTGAGAAACCTACCCATTATATGATAAATACAATCTATCTGTGTACTCCATCCACATTACTGAAACATTCACAAAATATACACACAAAGTAAGATTTTCTCACCTGGATCTCCCTTGAGTCCTGGTCGTCCATCATTGCCAGGTCCTCCCAAACGTCCAGGCTCTCCCTTCAGACCCTGTGTGGAGCGTCCAGGAAGACCAGGAGGGCCGGCCGGGCCATCCAAACCTACAATGTACGTCACAAGTTTGGTTGTTTGTTTGTTGTTTAACGCCGCACTCAGCAATATTACAACCATATGATGGTGGTCTGTAAATGATCGAGTCTGGACTAGACAATCCAGTGATTGACCTCATGAGCATCGATCCATGCAATTGGGATCCAATGAAATGCATTAACCAGGTCAGTGAGCATGACCACCCGATCCCGTTAGTCGCCTCTTACGACAAGCAAAGTCTCCGTTTGGGGCAAGCATGGGTTGCTGAAGACCTATTCTACCCCGGATCTTCACGGGTCGTATGTCCCAAGTATACAAACTGTAACTACTTTCCCTTCAGGAAAATTATTGCCATGAGATTTACAAGAACTTGAAATATACCAGTTATTCCTACTGTTCTAGCCAAAGTAGTCCACATATGTCGACATGAATCAAAATATAACCAGTCAATTTCCAGTATCATGTAGGAATGAAATATTATCAGTACTATCGACTGATAAGCGTGAGGGTTTGTTCCCCAATGTCTGCCTAGGTGATATTTAGTCTATACTCACAAAATGTGATCACAACATTTTATAGTAAACAATTCAAAGTGCAATAATCTATATAACACTGATATAAAGCAGTTAGAAAGTTGGCAGAGGGAAGTGTACAACATACCTCTCTCTCCTGGTTGTCCAGACTGACCGGGAAGTCCGTCCAGACCGGGGAATCCGGACTCACCCTTCTCTCCTGGACACAGAAAGCACAGATTGTAACGTCATCACACTGCTCATAGTAAGAACTTTATATGTGATTGATTATATATCATCCTGATATATTTGTTTGTTGTTTAACGCCGCAATATTACAGCTATATGATGGCGGTCTGTAAATAATCTAGTCTGGACCAGACAATCCAGTGATTGATATCATGAGCATCAATCCACACAATTAGGATGCAATGACATGCAACAACCACGTCAGCGAGCCTGACCACCCGATCCCGTTAGTCGCCTATTACGACAAGCATAGTCGCCATTTACAGCAAGCATGACCCTGATAAAGCCAGCACCTCTTATATTACGCTATTACATGTAAGTGTTTACAATTCATATTCACATGACTGCCGTGATAGTGCTAGAATATTGTTAAATGTAGCCTTACAGCCCACTCACTCAAATGTATGGCAAACATGGTGACAGTCAGGACTGATGTATTCACTCACTCACTCACTCACTCAAATGTATGGCAATAGTTGTGACAGTAAGGACTGAGGCACTCACTCACTCAATCACTTACTCACTCATTCACTCAAATGTATGGTAAAAGTGGTAACAGTAAGGACTCACTCACTCACTTGTGTGGCAATAGTGGTAACAGTAAGGACTCACTCACTCACTTGTGTGGCAATAGTGGTGACAGTAAGGACTCACTCACTCACTCACATGTATGGCAATAGTGGTAACAGTAAGGACTCACTCACTCACTCACATGTATGGCAATAGTGGTAACAGTAAGGACTCACTCACTCACATGTATGGCAATAGTGGTAACAGTAAGGACTCACTCACTCACTCACATGTATGGCAATAGTGGTAACAGTAAGGACTCACTCCCTCACTCACATGTATGGCAATAGTGGTAACAGTAAGGACTCACTCACTCACTCACATGTATGGCAATAGTGGTAACAGTAAGGACTCCCTCACTCACATGTATGGCAATAGTAGTGACAGTAAGGACTCACTCACTCACATGTATGGCAATAGTGGTGACAGTAAGGACTCACTCACTCACATGTATGGCAATAGTGGTAACAGTAAGGACTCACTCACTCACATGTATGGCAATAGTAGTGACAGTAAGGAGTCACTCACTCACTCACTCACATGTATGGCAATAGTGGTAACAGTAAGGACTCACTCACTCACATGTATGGCAATAGTAGTGACAATAAGGACTCACTCACTCACATGTATAGCAATAGTGGTGACAGTAAGGACTCACTCACTCACATGTATGGCAATAGTGGTAACAGTAAGGACTCACTCACTCACTCACATGTATGGCAATAGTGGTAAAGGTAAGGACTCCCTCACTCACATGTATGGAAATAGTGGTAACAGTAATGACTCACTCACTAACATGTGTTGCAATAGTGGTAACAGTAAGGACTCACTCACTCACACATCTATGGCAATAGTGGTGACAGTAAGGACTCACTCACTCACTAACATGTATAGCAATAGTGGTGACAGTAAGGACTCACTCACTCACTCACTCACTCACATGTATGGCAATAGTGGTAACAGTAAGGACTCACTCACTCACTCACTCACACATTTTTGGCAATAGTGGTAACAGTAAGGACTCACTCACTCACTCACATGTATGGCAATAGTCGTAACAGTAAGGACTCACTCATTCACATGTATGGCAATAGTGGTAACAGTAAGGACTCACTCACTCACATGTATGGCAATAGTGGTAACAGTAAGGACTCACTCACTCACATGTATGGCAATAGTGGTAACAGTAAGGACTCACTCACTCACATGTATGGCAATAGTTGTGACAGTAAGGACTCACTCACTCACTCACATGTATGGCAATAGTGGAAACAGTAAGGACTCACTCCCTCACTCACATGTATGGCAATAGTGGAAACAATAAGGACTCACTCATTCACATGTATGGCAATAGTGGTAACAGTAAGGACTCACTCACTCACATGTATGGCAATAGTGGTGACAGTAAGGACTCACTCACTCACTCACTCACATGTATGGCAATAGTGGTAACAGTAAGGACTCACTCACTCACTCACTCACTCACTCACATGTATGGCAATAGTGGTGACAGTAAA
Organism: Haliotis rufescens; assembly: GCF_023055435.1. NCBI lineage: Eukaryota > Metazoa > Mollusca > Gastropoda > Lepetellida > Haliotidae > Haliotis > Haliotis rufescens. The sequence continues at coordinate 43,220 of NW_025963869.1, forward strand.
AATTCACTCACTCACATGTATGGCAATAGTGGTGACAGTAAGGACTCACTTACTCACTCACATGTATGGCAATAGTGGTGTCAGTAAGGACTCACTCACTCACTCACTCACTCAAATGGACTGACTACAAAGAGCTTTCCTGTTTGTGACATTATCCATGCTAAAGAAAGATTCACATACCCGGGGCTCCGGGCAGACCAGACAGACCAGGTGATCCTTTAGCTCCAGACAAACCTGGGAGACCAGGCAGACCAGAGTCACCGACATCTCCCTTAAGTCCAGGAAGACCTAAAAAGATAAATGAGTTACCATGGTAACTGTCCATACTTCACATGAAGCACAAATGTTTTATGTTGATCTCATGCTACACAACGTGAACCTGAAGGATAAAAACCCGAGTGTAAGTGTTTCCTCTTACTTATAAACCGAAAAAAGAAACGTAAAACAACACTTATCAATATGTTAATGTTTCAAACATACAATGTATTTTACATGAACCTTAGGAACCGGGCATAAAATATCTGTTGCTGGCGTACGGTACCGGTACTTGAAAAAGACATGCTTAAAAGCATAGTGATTTATCAGCACCTCTGTAGCCTAGTGGTACACTCACTGGGCTACAGATATGAAGATTGCATTTTAAATCCGCGGAGATATAAGGACAATTTCATTAGATTGTGTTAAAATGCATTACAATAATTTACTGGGAACCGATATCAGGTGAGATGAGCTGAAATTGGATTTAATGTCGCATTATTGCACTTATAGTCCGATAATCGGTAGGTCCTCCCTGCTCATAGGTCATTGTGTAATTACTTCATGTTACTACAAAGTGACACTGTAATGGTAGTCCACATGCATCTGTGTTTACCTGGCTCTCCATCCCGTCCATTGAATCCCCTCTCTCCCTTAGGACCAGGCAAACCAGGCAGGCCAGGCCGCCCATCAAGACCCCCATCACCCTTGAGGCCAGAAGTTCCTGGCAGGCCAGGCAGACCAGACTCTCCCTTGTTACCAGGAGCTCCAGGCAGGCCGGGAAGACCAGAGTTTCCTACAATCAAAATGTCAGTACATTGTCACAAATCAAGTAATTTGTTTTTTGAGGTATAACGCCAGAATTATGGAATTATAAGAAGAACGGAGATGTGATCAATAGACTTTTAGCCATGTGGGTTTCTCTATCATAAATACCTCGTATTGAGAATTAAAAACATATTACGTGAGTCTTTTGTGAGCATAATACATATTTCATATTCCTAATATATATTTATGATATGGCAACACAAAAGGGTCATAATTTCTGTATCATAAATGGTTTCATTCTGAACATAATAGATGTTTAAGACGTAACTTTACTCCACGAAGTAACTTCAGAAATTATGTATGAATACAACGTTGTATGAATACAATTTTTTAGTGAACCGCCCAACTTATCCTACCGTGACAAATGACTTGCAGCCAAATTTGTTGCCCTATTTCAATGACACATGTTGAAACCCACATCTAAGAATATTAGGAACATAACTTAACAGTTTCTTGAGAATTTAAGATTGCAATGATGTATTGAACGTGAAAGTAGTGGCTGCTGGCAACCTCATCAGCATATGTATTTGTTTTTTGGATTGCTTTATCATATCAATAACATAATCATAAGAATATTTGTAACATTTACAGGTAAATGTTGATAAAACCATTACAGGAATTACAAGTTACTACCTTGTCTTTATACAAATGTGGGCAAAATCTTAACACAAAAAGACTTCTTGTCTTCAAACATAATGTTTACAATTACTGAATTTTACCGTATGAGTATAGTGCACACCCAAGCATAATGCACATTCCAATCTAAGGGATTCAGTATTTTGGAGAATTTTTTTGTGTGAGTATTATGCGCAGAAAAAGATTACACCATACCCATTCAGTGATAATATATTCCAATATCTTGTTATTTTAGTTGCAGCATTTACTATATACATGTATATTTAAATAATAATAACCAGTCATCATCGAGGCTCCCTTCAAAACGTCAAAACTCATTATGGCGTGTGTAATGCGCAGCCCTTTCCACACAGCTGTGGGTTTTTTTCAAACAGTGTGCACTATACTCTAGAAAATATGGTATGTAGATGACGTACCTTTCATTCCAGACAGACCATCTCTTCCAGGCTGGCCAGAGCGACCATCAAGACCAGGCTGTCCCTACACATGACCAAAATACAATCATAACGAGTTAGGAAACACTTATCAGTGGAGATATATGCATCATCTATGAGCCTGTGCTTTTGCAAAATGTAATGACAAATTCCAACCTGAAATTCATCTGGTACATCTTAATGTTATATCTACAGTCATTAATATTGGGACCCATGAAGATCTGGGGTAAAATAGGTCTTCAGCAACCCATGCTTGCTGTAAAAGGTGACTATGCTTGTCATAAGACGTGAAAAATGGGATCGGCCGGTCAAGCTCGCTGCCTTGGTTGATGCATGTCATCGTATCCCTATTACGTGGATTGATGCTCATGATGTCAATCCAGACTCGATTATTTACTGACTGCCGTCATATAGCTGGAATAGTGCTGAGAACGGCATTAAACAACAAACAAACATACATTTATATTCGATTTAGATTGCTGATATACCGATTACCGATATTATAGGAGAAAATACAAGCTTATCATATGGTGGGAATGCATACCCTCTCTCCCTTGAGGCCAGGGAAGCCTACAGGTCCAGGATTTCCCTTTGGTCCTGACAGACCAGGGAGTCCAGGTTCTCCGTCACGGCCAGACACGCCGGGCTCACCGTCTCTGCCAGGCAGGCCGATACCAGGCTCGCCAGGGTTTCCCTTTTCTCCAGACAGACCAGGCAGACCTTCAAACAAGTCCGCACAGTTAAACTATGTAGTCTCTCTGTATCAGTTTGGATTGTCTGGATAGAAATTTCCTGGGAACCCTCAAAAATCAAAGTTTTATATTCACATTTAGATAAAAGCAATTGTCTCTCTAATTGGAATTATAACAGTATACAATATAACAGATTGTGTGTTATATCCCACTTGTAATATCTGGGGTTGAATATAGCTTAGCAAGTTGTTTGTATGGATTTTAACAGGATTGTAATTATTGGAAGCCCACCATCCTGTCCACGTTCGCCAGATAATCCAGGTAGACCATCTTCACCCCGGTCACCAGGAAGTCCAGGCAGTGCTGCCTCACCAGCGTCTCCCTTCAGACCAGGCAGACCAGGCAGACCACCGTTGCCCTTAGGTCCTGAAACAAACAGGCACCTACTGTCAAACACAAGCAGCATTAGAACATATTAATCACTCTTTTTTCATAGTCAGCAAGGTGCTACCTCTGAACTTATTATCTTTAACTAAATATGAACATGTCACATACATCAACCCATTGTCAATAAGATTATCTGTTGGCTAAGATCCTACATAACTGAAAACCAGGACGAGGGTCACTTTATAACACCTTCCACTGACACTTCCACAACTAATACCTCAGGAAATCAAGCGTCGAGAATCAGGGTCACCAAATATTACCTACCTCTAATGCCCTCACGACCAATTTCTCCAGGGTAGCCAGCTGCACCAGGTTCTCCCTTGATCCCAGCCAAACCCTGAAGACCAGGAAGTCCCTCACGTCCAGGTTCACCGGGGAAACCCATCAGTCCAGAATCACCCTTCACACCTGCAGCATCAGCAGTGTAGAAATGAGTTGTTAAACAGACACTGACAATGTTCATTATCTGGTATCTGAGATCCAATTACACTGTTTAAATTGTTGTTTGTTGTTTAATGCCGCACTCAGAATTATTCCAGCTATATGATGGTGGCCAGTCAATAATCGAGTCTGGTCCAGATAAACCAGTGATTGACATCATGGGCATCAATCCATGCTGTCAAGGTACAATTACACGGCATCAACCAAACCATTCAGTCTGACCATTCCATCCATTTGGTTCCTTCTCACGACCAGCATAGGTTACTGGGGATCGGTAAAAAGGATTGTTTGGCTGTATATGATAACCACAAATTTCTATTACAGAAAATCCTAAAGGGAAGACGACAAATGTTTCTTCTACTGACCTGGCAGTCCAGGCAAACCATCTTGACCAGGTTGTCCAGGTTGTCCTCTGACGCCATTAAGTCCAGGAAGGCCGGATTGTCCAGCAGGTCCGGGAAGACCACTCTCACCCTTTGGCCCTGAGAGTCCAGGGAGGCCAGGCAAACCAGAGTCACCCTTACTGCCAGGCTCACCTGTGGAGGACAACAAACAACAATTAGTGCTTCACAACAACATACAATATACAATGACAGAGGACAAAGTCCGAGTTCGATATTGCATTTTTCAGGTCCATAAAAACAGGTAATGACGTCATATAGTCTATTAGTTTTTTATTATATAATAAGAAGATGAAAGCAGATTCAATATATCAAACTACGATAGTGTTAGGAGATCCAAAACACAGATATCACCCCAAACAGATAATCCCATTCTAGTTTTAGTCAAGTGAATACTTTAAATTATCAGACCTGACTTGGGAGTCGGCAAATGAATATTGTGGAAATCTTTGCATCATATAATGAATAGAAATAAATGGAGAAAATATTCAGGGAGAGCAGGTAACAACAGGCAAGTCATAAATGACAATATTATTATACACTTGATCTGAACTGTATCTAATGATGACTCTCAACATCTGCACATCAGAGTATGCATTTCAACTGGAAGGAGGTCTTAGCACTCTTCATGTACATCCTACTCACCAGGAAGTCCAGGCAGACCCTCCGGTCCATCGTTTCCAGGGAAGCCAGATTGTCCATCCCGTCCAGACTCCCCCTTCACTCCAGGAAGACCATCAAGACCAGGCAAACCAGGCTGGCCGGGTTCCCCCTTGAGACCAGGCAAGCCAGGACTACCACGCAAACCTAGCAAACGAAAAGTCTCCATGAATCTCAGCTTAAACATATTTTATTCTAAGAAAAGGAATGAGTACATCTCACAACATCTTAGATCGCCTTCTCCTTGTATCCTCAAACAAGAATGCATTTTTAAAATTGGATTTGATTAATCTACAATTATTCTCGTACCTGTGATGACAATATGTCACAATAGCAATTGTTGTTTAATGCTGCACTCAGCAATATTCCAGCTATATCACGGCGGTCTATAAATAATCGAGTCTGGACCAGACAATCATTGATGTCATGAGCATCGATCCACACAATTGGGATGCAATGACATGCATCAACCAGGTCAGCGAGCAACGTAAGTTGCCTCTATGACAAGCATTGTCGCCTTTTACAGGGAGCATGGTTTGTTGAAGACCTATTCTACCCCAGATCTTCACAGGTCACTGACTGAATGAACTCCAGAACAGAATAATTCTTCCATTATATTTTAGAATTCTGATTCCTGCATTCTGATTGTTCTGGAAGAGATATAAAATCTATTCTAGACCTGGGCCAGTAGGGTAGTCTAGTGATTAAAACGTTCGCTTGTCCCGCCAAAGTGTCTCGATTCAACACATGGGTACAACTTCTGTTGCCTCATGCCATGATATTGTTGGAATATTGCTAAAAGAGGCATAAAATCATATTCACTCACTCACTATTCTAGACCATGATTTGGCTGATGACTACATCAGTGCATCAAGCTGGTGTGATCTGTTTCAAATGAAATTTACATGTATCAAATCTACATTTGAAACCACTTAATTGTGAACACAGGTTTATCTGCCCTTATTTCACGTACCCTCTGGGCCAGCATAGCCAACAATTCCTCCTTCTCCAGGGAGACCACGCAGACCAGGTTCTCCCTTGGGTCCTACCATTGCTTCTCCAGGAAAGCCAGGCTCTCCCTTCAAACCTAGAACAAAGTTACAAAATGGTGAATTATACATTGAAGACAATCTGGAAGAAGAGAGTGATGATGCAGACAAACTCATTTATTATCATGCTGCAGAAGAATTCAATATGTTAGGCTAAAAAAAATAATAGTGTTAATAGACCAATATTATTTTCCTGATTTGCATATTTTCCAGATCAATGCTTCACTCAAAACTACCAACAGGAAAAAGATCCAAATATACATTCAAGATTTCCTTTTGGCACAAGGCTAAAATAAACCCATAATCATAATGTCTGCAGCACGTTTCGTTTATATTTCCATTTTCAAAAAAAAGTTTAAAAATCCTAATACTTAAAAACAATGCGATCCAATATAGCACGCAGTTACTTCCCTTTACATGGGCACTGATTCACTGTGCATCTCGTGTTATGGTCATGCAATAGGAGTTAGTATGCTTGTTTATGTAGGGAGACCCTTTACCAGGTTGATGGTACACAAATGATTATTTGGTTACATACTTGTTTGAACAAGCAAAAAAAAACTACCACCCACACCATATTTTCAAAAGTCAATGCCTGAGAACCAATTTCATTTCATTGTATGACAAACTTCTAACTCAGTAAAACACAACTGTTTTTTGCAGGAATATTTGTTCATTCCAAATGAGTATATACCTGAAATGCCTGGCAAACCAGGTAGACCACCATCTCCCTTCAGACCATTTGCTCCAGGCAATCCTGGCAATCCTGGCTCTCCCTTGTCACCACGGGGACCAGGCAGACCTGCAACAGTAGATCAACATGACTCAACACTTGACAAACGAATGGTGAAACAAGAAGTAACAAGCAATGTAAGTTAATTTAGCATCTGTTGTTTTGTAGTTTCAGCATTTTGTAGTTTCTGTTGTTTTGTAGTTTCTGTTGTTTTGTAGTTTCTGTTGTTTTGTAGTGTCACCTTTTTGTTATTTCTGTAGTTTGTGTCAGTTGATTCATTGTTTCTGTAGTTAGTAGTGTCAGTTGATTTGTAATTTCTGTTGTTTGTAGTGTAGTTTTTCACTGTATATGTGTGATATGGTGACACCTTAGATGCAGCATCAACAGAAAGACTGACTTCATCGCCGTTTGCCTCACCTCTTGGACCAGACAATCCAGGCAGACCAGGCAGACCACCTTCTCCCTTAAATCCAGGTAGGCCATCCACACCAGAGTTACCAGGCAAACCTGAAAGACGTTGATTATAAATCATTAATCAACAACAAATAGAAGGCTTCATTCCATTAGCAGTTTAGAGCAATTAAACCATCAGAGGGGTCAAGTTACATTCTCACCTGGATTTCCCTTCTGTCCTGGCAATCCTGGCATGCCAGGAATACCTGACGGACCAGGCAGACCTGGTTGTCCAGCTTCGCCCTTCAATGTGTCCCTGATGTTACTGGGAAGTATTCCTGAAAAATAAAAAGTATAATGTTCAAACTGTGATAACTGTGATTCTAACAGTCAACTATGAATCATGTTGTGATCCGGAGCACTTCCAAAAATCTTCAGAAACAAATTGTTGAAATCTTTTAACAAAACTATTTCCATCATTTAAAGCTATGAACAAAACCATGGGATATTGCAGTATTGGTCTCTTTGAAAGAACACATGAAGAACATTTGGGTTGAATACTCCCCAGGGAGCTGAAAGTTTTCTATTATTATCATTATTATTATTACTTGTGAACATTGAACAGCTTACCTGGTTCTCCCTTCTGTCCTTCCATACCAGGAAGACCAGGCAGACCAGACACTCCTGGGTCACCACGGTCACCACGGAAGCCAGGCAGGCCAATTCCAGGCTGTCCTCTTGAGCCAGGAATACCAGGCTCTCCCGAGTTGCCAGGGCGACCATCTAAACCAGGAAGACCTTTCATTCCCTGATACAGAAACCAATAAGAACAATGAAATATTCAGTGAATCAGTGATTCCAATTCATGGGCATCAAACTTATTTGTGCCCCGATTAAGAATGTTCATTTTAAAATGAATAGGATGATGAAGTAGGGCTGAAGTATGACTTCCTATTTGACATACCCTCTCTCCCTTGATTCCAGGTAGACCGGAAGCCCCAGGGGGTCCCTGAGGACCAGGCAGACCTCGGCGACCAGACTCACCAGGAAGACCAACATCACCACGCTCACCCTTGAAACCTGTCAAAATATCCAAAGTCTAATGAAAATTTCATACTATCATACAGGTAACAATTCCCTAGCTTTCTGTGACTGTTGGTCATAGTTTTCTTATTCTAATGAGGAACTCAACATAATTAAGTCCAAGCAAGTTTGATTCCTTTACTTCAAAACCCCTTTGTAGACTCAAACATTACAATGTTTACCAATATAGCAGTTTTATACCTACACTGGAAATGGGTAACCAGCAGTCATTACACACAAACATATTGTTAATATTCCTTCTAAACATATATAGCTATCTATCTGATGGCTCTATCAAGATGAGGGGCAGCAGCCTAATGGAAGCACAATATATGATTTCTGGAGTCCTGTGCTTTTATATCACTTGAATATTGCTTAAGGCAGCAAAAACTATACTCACTCACTATCCAAATGAGTGAGTGAGTGAGTTGGTTTTTATGCCGCTTAACAGCTTCAGTTTCAGCTTAATGTGGGAGGAAAACCCAAGTGATGCAGGTCTCAGACATTTACCACTTTGGTGAAACCCAAAAGCATGGGTATGGTGCTGACAAACCTAGAAACATAATCAGGGCAAACCAGAATTCGAACCCACGATAATAGATTTCTGGCGTGCCCAAGGGACGCAACTCTGCACAGTGAATTGTGGTGCCTTAGCTGACTGGGCCACCCATGCCTCCACCATCCAGGTGAACTAAAATAATTACCCTCATTTTGCCAGACTTTCTGTTCATATGAATGACAGCCATCAATACTATAAGGGTAACGCTATTTTTCAGGGCATTATCATTTGCAGAAGCCTGAGGTCAACAATATCGGTTTGGAAACATTTACTGCAATCAACACGAATGTCATTGACCCACTTTTACAAACATGGAAACATCAGAGAACAAACCGGATGATGTCACAATTGAACGTGACGTCACCTATCCCTATCCAATGACGTCACCCAACAACGAGCGTGATAATGGCCCATCGTCAAGCAATATGAGGGCATTATTAAGTTACAGTGGCCTGCTCATTTTTGATAACAGGTGGGCAGTTTAATGATAATTCTGTCCATTTAAGCTATAAAATGGGTTGGTCAAGGTACTTACCCTCAGGGCCAGGGATGACCTCTGCCCTTGCATCATTTCCCTTTATACCTTGAATACCAGGCAGGCCAGGTAGACCATCCTCACCCTAGAATACAGAGACATTGGCCAATGTCATACAATGTACACACACAATAGTCAGTTGATCTGCCATATGCGACAACCAAGATAGGGGAGTGATTATTGCTTAAAGTTGCTTCAGCAATTGTGCAGCATTTACCATGCTACAACTTGTCCAGTCATACCTAACTGAAGCTGTTGTACAAAAAAGGAATTATGTGGTTGAAATATCCATGTACAGACACTTATTATGAAACTTGTCATAAGGGTTTAAGGATGGTGATTGTGTTTTGATAACACACGCCACATGCATGACATTCTGAGATGCCACCCCCAAATTGAGGCACTTAGGGTTATCTGGGATCTTTTTCAAAAGAAGTTTGAAACAATTTTAAGTGGCTGACCTGGGTTTCAATGCTGCTTTGAACAGTATTTCACTTACAACATATTGTTTTGTGATAGAGGAAACTGTAAGACCCTGAATCATGATTTAACACCAATAACCTCAAATTGCAAACATGGTGTCTTTACACTGCTGAACGAGAAAACTTTTCTCTGGGCAAGTAACATTTCAAAGTTCACGTACCCGAGTGCACAATAACATATTTATGTCTCTGGAAGACAGTATCCATTGTCCTTTCACAAACCTTTGTGCATATCAGCTACACAGTACTGGTTATTTGAATTTTGTATAGATAACTTGCATTATTCTTGAATTGTCAACATATGTCCAAGCTGATGAAATCTTCTGTAAATTGAGTGCAGATACTAACCCTGAGACCAGGTAGGCCAGACAGACCTGGAGGACCATCCTCTCCAGGCTCTCCTTTGGTTCCAAGTGGTCCTGAATCTCCTGGTATACCAGGTTGACCAGACAGACCATCTAGACCAGACAGACCCTTCTCTCCCTTAAGACCATTCTGACACAGGCTGCAGGAACCACCACGATCACCTGTGGACATAGGAACAATATTGTTTACGCATTACTTAAAAGATAACATAATGAGTTTTCAGATTTGAGTGTGCTATTGAGTACTGATCCCAGGCAGATTGAGTTGCAACCGATGACCTAAGATACTTAGACAAGACATCTATTTAAATGCAGTGAAAAGTCCCGAATATTTCCATGTTCCAAACTTTATTTCAATCAATCGGATCATAGCATACACTCCATTTCATTTTACAATGTGTGCTTAACAGTGTGTTCAAATTGAAGATGGATAAATAACAACATGACTCTTACTAATAACACAGGGAATATAAAATGTGAGTATCTCTACCAACTGACCCTTATCTCCAGGAAGACCAGGAAGACCATCACGACCAGGCAAACCAGAGAAACCTCCCTGACCCTTCTCTCCCTTGGGACCGGAGGGGCCAGGCAAACCCTTGGTCGAATTTCCAGGTGGGCCAGGCAGACCTTTAGCACCTCTCTCTCCCTTGCCACCAGGAATACCATCCAGACCAGGCAAGCCAGATGGTCCCCGGACTCCAGGAATACTTCCTCCAGATTCACCAGGAAAACCAGGCTCTCCCTTCTGTCCAGGCAGGCCAGGAGCACCAGGGCGACCATCCAGACCAGTAATACCTGATGATAAACAGAGGCATCAGTTCCATTGTGGCATTTGGCTAAGTTCTTCAACAAATGTCCAGATGGGCCTTCAATTGCCATCCTTGACCAACTGTCAAATAGTCACATAGAGGACAAGACATACCAACAGATCATTTGATATTTATCTTTATACGAGCGGCAAGTTGTATCTTTATACGAGCGGCAAGTTGTAAATCAAACAGATGTGTGTGACTTTTTACTGACTTATTGCAGTTAACTTTTGTTTGGCTCCTCTTTTCAAAGAAAAAAATAATCGTTGATAAGAAAATAACATAGTCTTTTTTCACAGGAGATGTTTCACTCATCTCAGTAGTTTAGTCTTATGTCCAGCGCAAGTCTTGAGATAATTTCTGTGAAAATGGAGAATTTGTCTCTAGATGAACAGCTATTGCTCGACTGTACATGTTAAGTTAATTGGGGTAAGTGTTGTGTTGCTTGAATGAACAGATAAACTATACCTGAAACTCCAGAGTCTCCCCTGTCTCCTTTGGGACCATCAAGACCTTGTGTACCAGGCACGCCAGGGATTCCAGGGCCACCGGAAGGACCATCATTACCACGCAAACCTTGGGGTCCAGGGAGGCCAGGCAGTCCTGGATCACCAGGCAGACCACGTTGACCAGCAGGTCCAACTGGACCTGGTGGACCATCTCCTCCAGGTCCCTACACAGTGTAACATTAGGAGGTGAGTAAGACACTTCTTTCACCTGGGTTATGGTATTGTAAAGCATTCATTCAAGGTACTCAATGTTCACACAACATAAGTGACAGGTTTCATATCTTATATCTTATAAGGCAAAAATAAAAAATCTGTTAATCACACCCTAGCTATTACCATTATAAAAATTAATACTGACAATTATTCTTTTCTAAGAATAAGACAATGAAGTCTTTGTTCATTATCTGTTTAATTACAGTAGTCGTACTCAAGAGTGTGACTGGCACCATGTGCTTTCACTCTGCCGTTTGCAAGTGAGAGTTGTCTCCCCTATTCTGTCTTCGGCTGATACAAATGTTTCAAAACTCAGAAATGATGTTTGATCCATGACTATTTCAAAAGGGTAGTTACTGTTATAGACCATACTTACTCCAGCAGGACCAGGGGGACCTCTCTGACCACGAAGACCATCAATACCACCCAGACCACGATCTCCCTTCATTCCAGGCAGGCCAGGCAGACCAGGAAGACCATCCATACCTCGATCACCCTACACAACAGACAGGATAAATCATGATATAGACATGCCTCTCTCACTCACGCACGCACGCACGCACGCATGCACGCACTCACCCCCCATAGCACGCACGCACCCACGCACATATCTTAAAGCATTGAAATAAATGATTCCCTGACTCTGATCGCATTTATTACATCATTAAAAACCACAAGGTTTTATTCAGGATATTATTCCGATTAATTTAACATTAATATTTGTAATCATTTCAATTCTGTTCCATGTTCACCTCCATTTCTTCAATTATGTGTCCCTTTGGCTTTCACTTCTTTTCTTACTTTGAGATTGATTTTCCAAAAACATTTTTATAATTTTGATATAATCCCACCTCCATTACATGTCCGTAAATTAAGAAATTAAAAACAAAAAAATGCTTTCCTGGCATTCATAAACTATGAAACTCTCAAGTGTCTGCTTCTGCGTTATGTCAGCATGTTGATCCACAATATCTCAAGCAGGATCTTATCCACTACACAAAATTATTTAACTCATGCCCAGGATATTGTACAATCGTACAATTGACTCTGTTTTTGGCACAGACTGCTTATGAATATGGAAATGGTTTTGTCGCTTTTACTTAGCTGACGGTACCTTTTGTCCAGGTTGCCCAGGAACACCAGGATAACCTTGTTTACCCTGAAAAACATCAACAATAAACAATGAACAGCTAATAAAGCTTTCACAACAAACAATTCATTTACTACTTTCAAGCAGTCCTTATTTGGCATCCGTACACCTAACTGTACCTTACTAGCAATATATACACAAATTATTTTAGCAATGTATTTCTGATGTCTTTTAAAAAGCAAAAAGATTATGAAATAGAATCATAGAACAAAGAAGTCAAAGAACATGACTTGAGCTTTCATTTCTTTGACATAAATGCTATTAATAAGTTTGATTCTCAGTACAATTGTATCGTAGAGATATTAGTATTGTCAACTCACACGAGGACCAGCAATGCCAGGTACACCCTTCTCGCCAAACATTCCTGGTGGACCAGGTAGGCCCTGAAATAAATAGTAAAAACAGGAATAGAAACAGCATCCTTAATACAATAAGGAACACAACTTGTCAAATAGCAGAGTTTATCATTATATTTGTTATTCATGCAATGATGACATACTGTCATGACATTAATGTATTGATTTTTATCATTACTCATAATAAGATCCAGCTATCTGATTCGGTAATCGCCATCTTGTGAAAACACAAATATCTGTCAGCTGATGTTATGATATTAATGTATTGATTTTTATCATTACTCATAATAAGATCCAGCTATCTGATTCGCTAATCGCCATCTTGTGAAAACACAAATATCTGTCAGCTGATGTTATGATATTAATGTATTGATTTTTATCATTACTCATAATAAGATCCAGCTATCTGATTCGGTAATCGCCATCTTGTAAAAACACAAATATTTGTCAGCTGATGTCATGATATTAATGTATTGATTTTTATCATTACTCATAATAAGATCCAGCTATCTGATTCGCTAATCGCCATCTTGTAAAAACACAAATACCTGTCAACTGATATGTTTGTCACATCATTACTGACCTGGTTCACAACAAAAGTTCACTATATGGAAGAAGACCAAGCATGTTGCTTTGAGGTGATAGTGACAGGTGAAGCAGAGTGTGAGGACCTACCTGAAAACCAGAGGGTCCCTTCATGCCAGGCAGACCAGGTTCACCCTTCATGCCCTGAAACAGACAGCATCATACTTACAGCATACCGCTGTGGTGCTCACAGATACTCTGAGTGAGTTTGTTTGTTGTTTAACGCCGCACTCAGCAATATTCCAGCTATATGACGACGGTCTGTAAGTAATCAAGTCTGGACCAGACAATCCAGTGATTGACTTCATGAGCATCGATCAACGCAATTGGGATATGATAACATACATCAACCAAGTCAGCGGGTCTGACCACCCGATTCCGTTAGTCGCTTTTTACGACTAGCATAGTCGCCTTTTACGGCAAGCATGGGTTGCTGAAGATCTATTCTCCCCCAGATCTTCAATATTTACAGGTGTCATGGCTGACCAAACTAGTGATGCAGTGCAATGTCCATGCTATAAAACATGTATGACAGATCAAAATATCAATAGTTAACATTTTGTATTAAGAGACAAATTGGCATAAATTCAGAAAAGATAAAAAATATTATTGCTGTAGTATTGCAACAGTGTTTTTAAGTATTGCAATAGTCAAAATGACCTTGATAATCACTCTAATAATGATTGAATGGAGTTCTACAACATAGTCAACAATATTTATCAAAGATGCTGATTCCTCAAGTGCTGAACCAGTGGATACGAAGCTTCCAACAAATGTAAATAAACTCACCGCCAAAAGAAACGTGAACCAGAGAAACATATAGAGAAATATGTACATTAAGAAATGTTTCCGACGTGTACCAATTAATGACAAAACCAACACTCAGTCAAGTGTAACCACAGAGTGTTCTTATTCTTATCACGATATGATGCACATGATTTGTGATAATGTCTTATTGTTGATATAAATTCGATGTTTAATAATGCGAGCAAAGACCACTCGCATTTTTCGCCTTTGATTCACGCTCCCCTGAATTTCAAGATTTACAGTATATACCATTACCACCCACCTCATTTCCTAGCATTCCCTTTAGTCCCTTCGGTCCCTGGATTTGGCCTGGGGGGTTGGTGAGAGCTCCTAAACCACCTGGGGGTCCAGGGTTGCCAGGGGGTCCAAGCGAGCCTTTCTGTCCCTTCTCTCCATGTGTGCCCAAACCCATGTTACCTTTCTCGCCAGGTTGTCCTCGTTCTCCAAATGGACCCTGCAAAGTAAATTCTACATTGCTGTAGGTTTGTCATTCCAAATGTGTACCTCACTCTGTGACAAACAGCTGCAGCAGTAACATGAACGGCTCACTCTGTGACAAACAGCTGCAGCAGTAACATGAACGGCTCACTCTGTGACAAACAGCTGCAGCAGTAATATGAACGGCTCATTCTGTGACAAACAGCTGTAGCAGTAACATGAACGGCTCACTCTGTGACAAACAGCTCCAGCAGAAACATGAACGGCTCACTCTGTGACAAACAGCTGCAGCAGTAACATGAACGGCTCACTCTGTGACAAACAGCTGCAGCAGTAACATGAACGGCTCACTCTGTGACAAACAGCTGCAGCAGTAACATGAACGGCTCATTCTGCGATAAACAGCTGCAGCAGTAACATGAACGGCTCACTCTGTGACAAACAGCTGCAGCAGTAACATGAACGGCTCACTCTGTGACAAACAGCTGCAGCAGTAACATGAACGGCTCACTCTGTGACAAACAGCTGCAGCAGTAACATGAATGGCTCACTCTGTGACAAACAGCTGCAGCAGTAATATGAACGGCTCATTCTGTGACAGACAGCTGCAGCAGTAACATGAACGGCTCACTCTGTGACAAACAGCTGCAGCAGTAACATGAACGGCTCACTCTGTGACAAACAGCTGCAGCAGTAACATAAATTGAAAGCAGTGAAATGTTTTAATATGTTTGTAAAATTTGTAAATTGTTCTCGGAGCTTCTAGCTTTGCTTAAGTAATGGTATAGATATTTGAACACATGTCATAAGCTAACCTGTGTTAAATTTCTTATTTGATAAGTTTTAAACATTTTTAACAAGGAAAACACTAATCTACATACAGGCGGTCCTGACAAGCCAGGTTCTCCCTTGGGGCCAATGGGTCCATCTCTTCCGTGACTTCCCTGTAAAAAACAAACACATGTTTACTTGGATATTCACACAGATTTGTCCTATTCTTGTAAACTGTACGGTACGGTTTCTATTTACAAGTGCTGCTAAGTGATGACATTTGATTGTGATGTCATGGAAACTGATCAAAACCTCATTGCTATGCAATTTCATTGTAGCGATAAGACCTGAGGAAGCCAGTATTGGAGGATAAATAACAATAACTGGTTTCAATTATAGTATTAAAAATAATTTACTTGTATTGATAGTGACAGTAAACATGGTAAACAGAGGGTTTTTTTGACATTTTACTTATTTCTGGTCAGCAAAATAAAAAAACTGCTTTTTATCTTAATTTTTTTCATGTTTCAATTTTATGGCGAAGGCAGATTCCAAAGCACAAAGTTCAAACAATGTCTGTGCTTATCTGAAATTAACCTAGACAGTACAGTATATCGTATGTACTCACAGGCAACCCAGGTAGGCCATCTGCTCCAGGCTCTCCCTGTAATATGACAGACAATAATATCAAGAGGCAATTCAAACACTTAAAAGCATTATAGATAATTATGATAACTGAATGCAAACAAGTTGAGATACAGGTTTACAACTCATGTAATGACCTGAGATTACATTTTTCTTTAAAAAATTAACATATATGGTTACATTTTCCCCTTAAAATCCAACTACACATTCAAAAGTTTGTTAACTTTACACCTAGGCAAACCAGCATTCATGCTGTTTAATATGTATTAATATGCCTTTCAAACAGAGCTCCTGGTTACTTTTGAGCAATTGAGATTTTACTCTAGGGTTTCTATTTTAATTGGGTTATTACATTTTTCATTGGGCAACCAATATTTTTTCACTCATCACTCTATTGGTTTTTTCCCCAAAATTAGTGAACATTTTAAGATTTAAAAAAATGAAATAATGTTTGAGATGTATATAACCGTTCTAAATATTTCGCCTAGACTCGGGAAGTAAATTAGCTCGTAATTGTGTTTCCGAAATTAGCTCTTTTGTATGCAAGCTGAAAAAGCTGGGGTTTTGACAATTTGGGAGGGTAGGTATTTTTATTTATTTTCTGTTTCAAACAAACATAGAATGGGCTCAATTGACTCGTATGGATGAGTTTAGACTACATTACCTTCTGTCCTGGGAGGGTGACTCCGACAGGTGATGGTTCTCCCTTAATACCAGGAAGACCGTCCAGACCAGAGGTACCAGCCTCTCCGGGAAGACCAGGCAGACCAGGAGAGCCAGGATCTCCCTATAACACAGGTGCAAATTTGTCTTTGTAAATACATTGCGACATGTGATAAGCATATTGGTCAGATAATACCAACGCTAAGAAACAAATAAATTAATCATTAAGTTTTCAGGTTATACTTCATGACGGAGCTATGATTGACATTCAAATATATGATTGAATGTTGTATCACTGATCAAGTGTACATCGTGAGAGTGACATGCTTGTTTGTTTGGTAAATGTAACACTCAACAATATCCCAGCTGTATGATGACGACCGGACCAGACAATCCAGTAGGGCTGGCACGAATCCAAATTTACTACCCGGGTACAACCCCCCTATTACCCGAGCCTACCTGGGTACCCACTGTAGGTCTATGGAGATGTCTCCAAATGTCCGATTGGGAACATTTTTAGCATAGCGTTGGCAAAACGTATTTAGATACATGTATTAAACAATCTGGTCATTCATACACATAAAACTGAAAGGCCTCTTTCACTCACCTGTGTTGCTCTGTTTGAAAACAACTGGTGTCATCACTTATTTTCAGTGATCCATTCATATATCTTTCACCACTATTTTACCTTTTATGTCCAGTGTGGGTTCGAATCCCGGATGGGACTCAACCCCAAAAAGAACAAGAATCTGTACTTTACAAAGAAAGTGTTATCCCAAATATAACATTTGTTACATTTGACCACTTTCTAAATGGCATTGTGTGTTCAAAGGTATCTGTTTCAGCAGATGAGTAAGACTCACTAATCTCTGTTGTTGACACTTTACATGCATAATCCTGTGTGCCAAAGTAGATATTTACTGATGTTGACACAAGGCATGTAAAAGGGTTAACAAGGTGCAATTCCCCCACTCATAATGCCATCCTTGACCACTGCCCACTCGCTGTCAAGTTTCGGGCTCTGCCGAGTACGGGTTGGGCTCAGATTGACTTGCATCCACCGAGGGCCTAGCCAGGGGAGATAACTCAAATAAAGAGGATATTGTATTCATTTACAAATGACCCATAAAATATCTGTATCTTGATCAATGTCAGGCTATTACCCAATAACACACAAAAGTGCAATTGGCTATACCTTAAATGTTCCATCTTTCTTTTCATACAACACATATCAATATCAGCTTATACAATATACATACACAGGGATAGTCATGTGATTCATTTCAATTTTTTCACCATTCAGAACTTTATTATGTCTACACTGATTTGATTTTATTTGATTTTCTTAAACTTCTTAAAAGGCATACAATCTATTTATTCACTTGCATGAATTATTACCTATTATATAAATACTATCAACACTGCTGTGGTAAGTATGGAGACCACTTGATCGTTAATCTGACTGAAGAATAAGGGCATTTTGTTCTTTTTTTTTAGAGATGAAAAATACAATTTCTCCTGATTAACATTATCTAAAAAACAATGCAACTAATATGTCACGATCTTGTAGCCACCTTATCAAATTCAAAATTGTAAAATATACATTTTCTAAGTTTTGACAGTCTGACATGTCAGGCTACAAACAGAAATTTGCTTCAGCAAAAATGGATGAAGAATCCAAATTAATTTTTTTTTAAATGTCAAAGAACCAAGGACCATGCATCTACATGCCTTATCACTGGTCTGTTATATGACTGTCTTGGTATGGGTTTGAACTATTTCAACAGACAATGTCAGTTCTATTGGAAAAAGTCAGGATCCTTCAAGTACTGTCAAATAATTGAAATATAGTAAGGCATTTCGACCTGAAGATTGTGGATATCCTAATCTTAAGTCATTTATAAACAATTTCTTATTGGAAAAAGTCAGGATCCTTCAAGTACTGTCAAATAATTGAAATATAGTAAGGCATTTCGACCTGAAGATTGTGGATATCCTAATCTTAAGTCATTTATAAACAATTTCTCTTTCATATATAATAAAGTTTCCCCTGCCATGCTACAAACACCAACACTGTGCATCGCTTTTCAAGTCAGCTCAAATATCCATTCTGATTGACATCATATGTATAAGTGAGATATGTCTGAGGTTGTAGGTTGCTGACCTAGGAAGAATTTGCCACAGTGATAAACTATGGCCATATTCTCCCACATTGTCCCTTAAGAATTGGAGCATACCTCAATGGCATTATATAAAAAGGTACATTTAAACTCCTTAAAAAGATTTTGAATGAAACGTCTTAAGACTTTTAACATTTTGAAACAAACATTTAAAGATTTTTTAAAGAAATGATTGAAATACTCAGACGGAATACATGTGTTTATTTCTCAGCTTTGACATATCAAAGAGTAATGGCCTCTTCAATCATTAAGGTTAGAATGTTGCTGTATCAGCAATGCTGAAACTCTTCAAGTTGGTGCTGAAGACCATTGTGACAAGCCAGAGCTAAACTAGACCCGTTTTCCAATTTCTTTCCAGTACATGTTGCCTTGATGATTCTGATCAGTACATTGTTTGGCTAACATCATATCCAGGAATCCCTCAGTGTGCCAGAAGAATGGAAGGTTGTGGCCATTTCTGACATCCTGTGTAACCAGGTTGTGAGAGTCAGCAGACCCACCCATGTGTAATAAACACTGGGGTTATTTCCGATCTCACAGTTCTATCTCACCATGTTACCAAGGAGGCTCTACACTTGAGGGTGCAAGACACAGAAAAGGCATTTTTGTTCACTGATCTTTCTTACTTACTCTTGTATGTTTTTGCTGATTATGCCTCTATATTATTATAGACAGTACCAATAGGCTACAGCGGGAATCAGGTGACATTCTTGTGTCAAGCGAGGATAATCTATGTGTTTGACTAGGACAAGTAATTCTAGCTACTTTACCAAGAACGTGTTGACTAAGACAAGTAATTCTAGCCACTTTACCAAGGTGTTCACTAAGACTTATAATTCTAGCCACTTTACCAAGTACTTGTTGACTAAGACAAGTAATTCTAGCCACTTTACCAAGAACTTGTTCACTAAGACTTGTAATTCTAGCCACTTTACCAAGTACTTGTTGACTAAGACAAGTAATTCTAGTATATGAATTCTCAAAGCCATACAGTTTTGATCATAATTTTAGAATGAAAGTAGTGTATTATCTGCAGATGTATTTGTTATTATCTTTCCTTACATGACGTTTAGTCAATGACGTTTAATACAACTGAAAAACTTATACCCCGCTGAAATGTAGATCATATCCTCCTCTAAGGTTATTGTATTCTTTTGTGTCTATTGTGGAAGTTTTCTGTCCCTATTATACCAAAGTAATTTGTACAGTGTTTTATCATTTTATCATGTTGTGGACTACCATTAATCACTGTCTCTCATCTCAGCTAAAACCATAGCAGAACATCCTTTCTCAGTGGTTGGGATCTCGATGACAGTCAGAAAGAAGGCTACACCAGAACTCTGAACTTCATGACCTGAGGAACACCATGCATGTTACCAATCAAGATGTCCATGTCAGAAGCAATTGGTCAGCGTAGACATCATCTGTGCCCATGACCACAACATGAGGTGGTGTCAGTCATTGTGATCCTGAAGGCAGGTGCCCTGTCCTGACAGCCTACAGGGACCCCCTGTGGGAACCCTCCTGCAATCACAGGGCTATCCCTCATGCTGCTTCTACTGATAATAGACCCAATCACTTGTGTAACCAGATCTTTTCTAGACCACCAGCATCCAGATTCATCCAAGACATGACCTCATTTCATCCCCAGCAGTAGGCCACTTGGCTTGGTCAAATAAGCTATGCTCTGTCTTGCCAAAAGTCCAACATAAACTCTACATTGCAATATAATTCATAAAGTGTCAGGGGCAGTTAGAACAGAAAGAAATTCTATGGGGAGGTATTTTGAGTATTTGTTTTAATGAATTGATGGCAAATACAGGGCAAGCTAATCTTGACTGATAGTTCGAAAAGTATGGCTTAATTTACACAAAAGATCAACATGTTTTTCTTGGGAAATTTTCATATCCCAAACATTGTGCTCAAGACATGTACGATGGCTCCAGTTGTGAAGTCTTGTGGTTATCTTAGATTTGACTATCAAGGGTTCATTGTATACCAAATTTGGTGCCCTAGATTCATGTGAACTAGATCAGGACCTGTGAAGTAGACTAAGTGGACTGTCACTGACCACCATTTCCGACTCCCCACACCTCCACATCTCATCAACACAACTAGCACTAAATAATCCCATGGAGGCAGTTCCTGTGCTGCCAAAGTCAGTTATGGCATATGCTGTTGTGCATGCTTGACCACAGGAGGTAGGTCTGGTATGAAGGTACAGGGTTATAGGAGTAGATAGTATATGCCATGTCAGCAGGGCATGGTATACACCAGATTGGATTGTGGTGGTAGGCATTGGGAGGGGTATGGAACAGAAAGCGGGTTGTTTGTCAGCCTTCATGTGATGAGGTGGTGTGATGTCAAATAGGTGGGGAGCGCCAGCCATGGGATGTTGACTGTGAGGTGTGGGATGGTAGAATGGTGGCGTGTGGCAGCCATTGGGTGGAGATATGATGGACTGATGACGGCTAAGGGATGGAGGGTAGTGGGTAGCCTGGATGGTGACAGCCAAGGGATGGAGGGTGGTGGGTAGCCTGGATGGTGACAGCTAAGGGATGGAGGGTGGTGGGTAGCCTGGATGGTGACAGCCAAGGGATGGAGGGTGGTGGGTAGCCTGGATGGTGACAGCCAAGGGATGGAGGGTGGTGGGTAGCCTGGATGGTGACAGCCAAGGGATGGAGGGTGGTGGGTAGCCTGGATGGTGACAGCTAAGGGATGGAGGGTGGTGGGTAGCCTGGATGGTGACAGCCAAGGGATGGAGGGTGGTGGGTAGCCTGGATGGTGACAGCCAAGGGATGGAGGGTGGTGGGTAGCCTGGACAGTGACATCCATGGGGTTGTGAGTCGACTGGACAGTGGCAGCTGTGGCATTGTGGTGGAGGGGTAATTGGGTGGTTGGATGGTAGCCATTGACTTGTGTGGTTGGGTTGGTGTTCATATGGAAGTGATAGATGGTGACCTGCCATCAAGTTTGGGGAGGCAGCATGTGGACTGCCCTAGGTTTATCTCCACCAAGTGTTAGAATTCGATGTTGGAACTTGATACTATCGCAGCATCTGACATGCACTGCTTGGGAGGTGTGAGATGCCAGTGTGTTGTTGGGAGTGCATAAAGGGAATCTGTTGATGCAGACTAATTGTTGGAATACCTTCCCGAGTTTGATGAGGACAGGGGTTCATAAATTCTTTGAAAATAAACTATGCTGTTTATCTTGATTTCTTGAACAAATTATATTAGTATTCTACTTAGTGCACAAAAACACAATTAAATGGAAATTCTAACATATCTATGTTGGTTTTATTTCTGTATGAAACTTGAAACTATATTCAGAAAACATATCAATATTTGTATTTCATTGTGTATGTCAATGTTTACAACTTTTCATTATAACTAATCATGTTCATGTCTCGTACTCTGTCCCTTGTGGGTGTTTATGTACAATAAATTTTCTTCAGCTTCTTCTATCAGTTTAATCTAAATAAGATGATGAGTACAGCAACACTTTTAAATTTGGAGCAGCAAATTTTCATGTTATGCTTGATAGCTTTTAAAAATACTGAGATAGCTTGATAAAGAGGTGCCCATCCTGTATCAAGCAGGCCCTGTTTGCACACATGTGGTCAGTGTTTATACTTTATTGTACACCATGTAGCCCTGGCATGGCCATAATAAATATGTCCTGATAGAAACAGGAAAGGCGTGACACTCACCATCAACAGGCTGGTCAACAGACCCATGGTTGTCATGTTTCAAGGAAAATGTTGATGCAATGTAGTGAGGTGTGCATCACATAACAGAATTGTTTTAAACAGTAGAGACTAAAGCAAGGATATGTACTTATCCTTATTCTGTTAATATATTTCCTTTATTCTTGTTGATGCAATGTAGTGAGGTGTGCATCACATAACAGAATTGTTTTAAACAGTAGAGACTAAAGCAAGGATATATACTTATCCTTACCCTGTTAATATATTTCCTATATTCTTCTACATTATTGAAAACATCTCCTGAAAGATATGCCAAAGAGTATTTCAATATTTGATTTAAGTAGTGCATATTTGGTGTGTTTGTGTACATGTAATTTGTAGCTGTCTTTTACTTCACATCTGTTCTTTAATGGCATGTATTGCAACAAATATGATCTTATCTTAGATTCTCAACAAGGAAGAAACAGGATCATTTCCCAACCACATATAACCTTTTCTAAGGTCCAACTTCCACTCATGATCCATATGAGAGAAAGGTGATAGTGATCTAATTATCATCCATCTCTAAATAAATGGCAACCTGGCTCCAGACAGGACAGAATGTCAGTGCTATAAAGCCAGAAATATACCCCACTGGGACTGTTGCCTTTATACTGCTGCAAGAGCAACCAGGCCCATGTGCTGAGAACATTCATCCTATTTACAGTGCAAATCTTGCATTCTTGAAGCCCCAGCTCATGGCATTCTGGGTTTTATGAGTATCTGGTCGGTGATGACATGTCCTCTTCTACCAAGCATAGAAATTTCCCTAGCTCAGCCCACTTCATGGGGGCTGTGTTCCTAAAGTAAACATAGCCCAAACACTAAGTGAGTGAGTGAGTGAGTGAGTGAGTGAGTGAGTTGGGATTAACGCCGCTTTTAACAGTATTCCACTTATATTGCGGTGTGTCAGCTTATTGTGGGAGGAAAGCCCAAAGTGATGCAGGTCTCAGACGTTTACCACTTCGGTGAAACCCACAAGCTCAGGTATGGTGCTGACAAACCTAGAAACATAACTGGGGCGAACCCACAATCATAGCTTTCTGCCATGCCCAAGGGACGAAAGAGTGAATGGTGGTGCCTTAGACGACTGGGCCACCCATGCCCCCAACACAAAGTTAGACACACTGCCACCCAGTATCATTCCCTCCACTGAGCAGAGAGTGTTGCTGAATCCATACACCTCCTGTCTGTCTCATATCAACATGGAGGAACCATGCCCTGGGAAAGACCATCATAAGTAGGATCATAACTTTCATCCCTGGTTCGATTTATTGTTCTGATAATTTATCCCTGAAATAGCAACCCAGAGAATTTATCATCCAATAATATTTAATACACAGGCCAAACCCATCAATCAAATTATATACCTCTAAATTCAAATATGCTAGAGAACAAATGTACTAGCCATGGGCCTTGTTGACAAGTTTGGGATGGCCTTTTCAAAGTATACCAAACTGACTTCATTAAGTACATCAACTTACAGGGTTGTTGATTTGGTGAGCAGGAAAGCATACTCGAGCTACATACCTGTTTCCAGCTGCATCCATCAAATAGCATTGGGACTACAAAAAACATCTACCGTATTCGACATAATAAGCGCCCAGGATGCTCTCAAAATTAGAAATAGGGGGCTCTTATCAGAATATTATTTTGGTGGAAAAAACAGAGTTGAAAGATAAATTTCGTGGTTTATGCTGACAGCCTGAAATGTTTATATTCAACAGATATATTTTTCCAGAATTTAATTGCCCATAATTAAGGGTGCATATAACACACAAGTGCGTATTGTACGTGAATAAATAAGTCTTGTGTACATTGATCAATTGGAAGGGGTGCTAATTGGGATTGTTCACTAGCCAATATATTAGCAAATATCGCCGTGGGCGCTTATTACATCGAATACGGTATTACCACTACGTACCCATTTTCAATTGCATCCATCCAACAGTATGAGGACTATGGACAACATCTATTAACACTATATATATGTAGTGCTTTAAACATGAATGTGAGCTACGTACCTGAGTTCCATTGCAACCATCTAGACCAGAAGCACCACGAGGTCCGGGTGGGCCAGGAAAACCCTAAAAACAAAAGCTAACAATGTCAACAGGAGGTAACTTCAAAATGAGTTGCTTTTGAAAACAAACAAACAAAATAACAAATTCATCATTGAGATATAATGAGGCAATTTTCATTTTTTAACACCTTTCATTCCAACTTAATATCATAAATCATCATAAAAAAAACTCATCTGAAATCCTTTTGTATAGGTTTTCAAGCAGAGTATTCCAAAAGAAAGGTAGTCTAGTCTTGCTGATCTTGCAGATACAGCGGAATTTGAAAAACAAAATTATTTTCATTCATCCTGAAGTCTTGTAGCTACTTGGTGCCTGTTTTGACATTGACGTGTGATTTTGAAACAAAAACTCTATTCATGTAGTTTGAGCAAAAAGTAAATCCCGTAGGGCAGCATGTTCTAGCCACAGCGGAAACCATTTATCAGGCACAAGTTTTGAGCTGTAAGTTAGCACCAAGTGTGTTTTATCAATTCCACAGGTCTGAGAGCTGACATTTATGCCTCATGTGTTTATTGTTATAGCATATCATGCAGCCAGACTTGCTGGGTATATTCTCCTCAGTTCATTCATCTCTCAACATATGCTGAAGCGTAATAAGCAGTAAATATATGTTGTTGGTGGATAGAGAAATAGGATCTGGCTGATACCACCTTAAATGGTAATAATTCCTGTTTCATATTTCTTAAATGCTCTGACAGTTGTCTTGTCAACTTAGTTTTTGCCAAAAACTTGTCATTGAAAGAACAAGACATAATTCCATCCCCCAAGAAGTATTTGGAGTCACACTACTTCAACTCATCAATGAAATCTAAAAACAGTACTTTAACATGATCAAATTGTCACAAAATATCAGTTTGTGACAAATATTTTTCAAATTCCCTAAACAGTGCAACCAATTGACTGACGTCCTTGTCGTCTTGACAGTTAACGAGGCCTACATACAAGCAATACCTTCAAGCTAAGCCATCTTCTGATGCTGTTCTGTTGTGCCCTGTTAGGAACACTCAAAGAACATGTGCATCCAATTTGCCCACAAGGATATGTTTTTTTGTGACTCAACTGAGGCCAAATCTGTATAAATACATCTAGTAAGCCAACATGTTCATTGAACTTGATCACATTTTGTGGTAGAATCTGGTCCATTTTCAGTGTCTGGGTCAATGCACTACAGCAGTAGAGCTGTCTTGGAATGTGAGGACCAGGCTGAAGGGTGTCAGAGAACTAGAAGCATGTGGGAACAGGGCAGGGCAGCTCCGTCATCAAGCACAAAGACCATATTGCCAATAATTACCCTTCTGCAACTACTTCAGTTCACATTACAATGTCACTGAGTCACACAAAGGCTTGGTGTGCATCATCCTGTAGGAGGTTACTTAATATCAAACATTTTCAAACTTTAATCACTATACCCAATATAGTTAATTTCTTGATACTGCTTCTCACGTCTTTTGCTGGCCAATTATGTGATTACTGACAACTACATTATGTTACTAGCCCTAGATCCATTACACTAAAAATCCAAGATTTACAGGTCCAACATATTTGGAATTCATATCAACTTCTTAATTGAAGTTAAATGAATCAGAAATACTGATGGTAATAAAAAAGAGCCTGGAAATTTCCAGATTAATTCAAGAATCCTGTTGTAGAAACTCAAAAATTCTGCTGATTAGACATCACATCCTTTCAAGATAACCTAGTGCTGGCATGAAGGACCCCGTGGTGATCCCCTATTTTAGTGGCAGACTGTGATAAGCAAGATATAACATGTGTCCTGATGCTGGCAGAAGTGCAGTCTACTTACTTAACAATGCTTCTCAATGAAAGCCTTGTATTATCAGTAAAATTGCTTTCCTTATTCTCATGTGAATAGGTCCTACTCTAATACACGTGAAAAAACGAAATCTGCTCAATACATTCAGAAACAAAATATTAAAACTGAAACAAAAACCCTCACACGGATAATAATTTCAATGTCTGGTATTGACAGCTACTTTTCTTCATCCCATGCTTGCTGTATGGGGTGGAGTATATACTTACAGGAATACCGTTGATGCCAGAGAAACCAGGTGACCCCATCTTTCCCTGTGGAGTGAAATAAAACATTTGTTATCAAACAGTGAACCCAAATCATCACATAGTTGGCATACCACGAAGTCCCATCAGTCTTGGTCAGACATGGTCTCTTCCAACAAGCTTATCAAACCATGGATCATGATTTGTTAGAAACTTCAGCAATTCCTTCTATTCTTTTGGCATCTGATGTTTTGCAGGATACAGATATAAGTCACAATGTTTCTTATCTTTCAGCCATAGCTGTCCATCAACAAGCAACCACAGCCTTTATCTACATGTTGTTTTCAGCATGACCACCATGCCTTACTGCCGGTCACTATTTTATTGTAATCCCTGTGATTCTAGAATCCAGATTCTAGGAACCAGTTCAGATAAACAGCATAATGTGATATGATGGAACACACTTCATTGCTAATTCATCTCATACATTAGGGCTGGGACGAGTCCAAATTTACTACCCGGGTACCCACACCCCTATTACCCGACCCGACCCGGGTACCCGCTGTTGGTGTCAAAGAGATAGGTACAAAATGTCCGATTTGGTAATAGTTTGACAGTAGCCCTGGCACAATGTAGTTAGATACACATGTAAAACTATGTGGTCATGCAAACACTGAAGTTGACTGAAGTTTTAGCTTTGTTATAAAGTCAGAAGGAACGTGTCCACAGTCATGAAGAAATGCGAACATTAGAGCCTGTGTAACCATGTAGTTATATAGTAAATTTGTGCGATGAAACAACCTCGGGTCTGGATAGTCCTGTGGGTACCCGGGTCCTACTCAGGACCCACTCGACCCGAGTACCCGAGTTACCCGTCCCAGCTCTATCATACATACTTCAAAAGGAAGAAATAAAACATTTATAATTTTGTCATTAAATGTGGGGAAATTACAAAGATCAAGGGGAAGGTACCATGTGATGCTACTGGACAAAGTCCAAGTTATTGATCTCTTTCCTAACGGTAGATACCAACAAGAAAAATTCATGTCAGTTTTCTCAGTCTGTAGAAACTTGCTGAATGGGGTCATATCACTGGAATACATCATGTGTTTTTGATGTAAGCCTAACTGGGGAAACTTAGTACACCCTGCAAGTCAGAGCACCATGATCCCAGAAGATAAGTTTGAAATGAGGGATAGAGGGGGTTGTTCAGCTAGAGCTACTGATTTGGCAAAATTCCATACAGTAAATGGCTGTCTAGGAGCTTTGTTTACTCTTTATTTTACAACAGATGAACCACTCTCTTTGTCTATAGTCTACACACATTGCCCACTCAACAGCTGCAGGGCTGTTCAGATGGAGGGGCAAAATGGGAGATGGCCAAAGTTATCAAATTCTATTTCATTTATGAATCCTTGGGTATATTTTACATTAGTCCTTTCTATGGAGATATTTACAGGTTTATGTATATATATATGAAAAAGTTATGCTATCCTAAATGTTTTAAATCTTCAGAGTATAATCATTTGACTGAATATAAATATCCAGCTGACATCTTCCTAATTGTCTGAATGGGAGAGTCAAAGAGTACCGGTAAGTGCGATAGAATTAACCTCCTAGTAGGTTCTTTGACCAAATCGTGGATATTACAGTTATTAAAATACATCTAGTGAAGAAAACATTATTTTGCAATTGGGAAAACTCATCATCTGACTAATTCATTTCAATGTTTACAGTCATTATTTATTAAGTGAGTGAGTGAGTATGGTTTTACGCCGCTTTTAGTAATATTCCAGCAATATCACTGCGGGGGACACCAGAAATGGGCTTCACACAATCTACCCATGTCGGGAATCGAACCTAGGTCTTTGGCGTGACGAGCGAACGCTTTTACCACTAGGCTCCCCAACCGCCCCTCATTTATTGGAAGCAGTAATTTTATATGTAATGGTTAATCGACTTATTTAACTTCTAATACCATAAGTACAGAAAAACAAAATTTCATGATAATTTTAAAACTCCTATCAACACCTTGATCATGGATAACCTGTTTCAACTTTACTGTTACCATTTGATCACATCACAGAATGCCATGTCAGACTCTCGAGGTCAGTGAATGGCCACACTGGCATTTCCTAGAGGTACTGGGTGAGTCAGTGGGGGTTCTCTCATGTCTGCAGTGCAAGGGCACGGAAGGCACCAATGGTCCTAGAGACCAGACATCTCTACTCCAAAGAGTCAAAGCCAGAACTATAGCCAGAACATCACTGTCTGTAGAAGTGGAGGTGGTTACACCATTAGGCTTTAATACTTAGATGCTTGGGGAAAGAAAGACACAATACATGAGGTACTGCTCCTAGAGTCTTGGCAACAAATTATCATCAATTTATTTCAACCGATGAAAATCCTTTTATTCCATCCCTACAAAGTGTCTCATGAACAAACATTTTTGCATCAAAACCCTGCTTTTTCTATTACCTATAATTATTCTTCAAAATAAAAATGATTTAAGGCAACATGAAGCCAATCTGAGGCTGTCTGTACCTAGATGTTCCCATACTAAAGGCGACATGAAGCCAATCTGAGGCTGTCTGTACCTAGCTGTTCCCTACTAAAGGCAACATGAAGACAATCTGAGGCTATCTGTACCTAGCTGTTCCCTACTAAAGGCAACATGAAGCCAATCTGAGGCTGTCTGTACCTAGCTGTTCCCTACTAAAGGCAACATGAAGACAATCTGAGGCTGTCTGTACCTAGCTGTTCCCTACTAAAGGTGACATGAAGCCAATCTGAGGCTGTCTGTACCTAGCTGTTCCCTACTAAAGGCGACATGAAGACAATCTGAGGCTGTCTGTACCTAGCTGTTCTCTACTAAAGGCAACATGAAGCCAATCTGAGGCTGTCTGTACCTAGCTGTTCCCATACTAAAGGCAACATGAAGCCAATCTGAGGCTGTCTGTACCTAGCTGTTCTCTACTAAAGGCAACATGAAGCCAATCTGAGGCTGTCTGTACCTAGCTGTTCCCTACTAAAGGTGACATGAAGCCAATCTGAGGCTGTCTGTACCTAGCTGTTCCCATACTAAAGGCGACATGAAGCCAATCTGAGGCTGTCTGTACCTAGCTGTTCCCTACTAAAGGCAACATGAAGACAATCTGAGGCTATCTGTACCTAGCTGTTCCCTACTAAAGGCAACATGAAGCCAATCTGAGGCTGTCTGTACCTAGCTGTTCCCATACTAAAGGCAACATGAAGCCAATCTGAGGCTGTCTGTACCTAGCTGTTCCCTACTAAAGGTGACATGAAGCCAATCTGAGGCTGTCTGTACCTAGCTGTTCCCTACTAAAGGTGACATGAAGCCAATCTGAGGCTGTCTGTACCTAGCTGTTCCCTACTAAAGGCGACATGAAGACAATCTGAGGCTGTCTGTACCTAGCTGTTCTCTACTAAAGGCAACATGAAGCAAATTTGAGGCTGTCTGTACCTAGCTGTTCCCTACTAAAGGTGACATGAAGACAATCTGAGGCTGTCTGTACCTAGCTGTTCCCTACTAAAGGTGACATGAAGACAATCTGAGGCTGTCTGTACCTGGCTGTTCCCTACCAAAGGTGACATGAAGCCAATCTTAGGCTGTCTGTACCTAGCTGTTCTCTACTAAAGGCAACATGAAGCCAATCTGAGGCTGTCTGTACCTATAGCTGTTCCCTACTAATGGTGACATGAAGCCAATCTGAGGCTGTCTGTACCTAGCTGTTCCCCACTAAAGGCGACATGAAGCCAGTCTAGTCCTGTACTATACTGGTGTTCCAAGACAAAGTCGTGGGTGGTGCCCTGGGATGTAGGTCAGAGGTATATATAATCCTGTAGAGGAATATATCAGGTGCTGCCAGTCCTCATACTGTGGTTCCAGTCCTGGCTAAACCATCCACCACTTCCCTGGCTCTGCTCTCTTTAGTTTATGTATTCTGGTGGGGAAGGATCTTAAGAAACGCTCATTGCCTGGTCTTAAATTACTGTAATGTATATAACATCAAATTAAAATCTGGATTTTACATCTCAGTAATGTATACACTTTTGAGACAGTACATTAAGACCACATCTAGAGATATTTCAATCCAATTTTAGCCGTCTACATGGTAGAAATCATAAAATTCAATTGCTGAAATGCTTATGATGTGAATTTCTCTGCAGCCAGATGTCCTTTATCTCTGCTTGTAGACACAATTAACTCTAAAAATGTGTTTCTATAAGCATGCAAAAACTCTATTTGCCTGTGAATGAAAAGTTTGCTCCAGATATGGATTCTTGAAAAATTTCAAAATTGAATCAGAAAATACTTCAGTTAAACACCACTTTTAATCCAACACAGATTAATACAAGAGAAATAAAACACAAAACTGCCAAGTCCAAACTTCATCATTCACAAAACATTTCCTTCGAAATAGGCAAATCAGTTTACAATAGTGTAGTATACATATTTACACAACAAGATTATTACTGTAACAAATAGCAAATGGGTACAGGGGTTGCTATGGTAACAGAAGGACAGTATTCCAGAGAAGCGGCAGTATGTTCCATGGAATGCTGACATATAGTCAGTGAGGTTGTCAGGCTGTCTGCGTACAGCACTCAGCAGCCCTACAGATGAATTATTCTTCACTGGTCGGAGACTCTTGGGAGATAAATACTCTTTTTTTTAAAGAAAATTAACCCACTAAACATTACTTTATTTTGCCGCATGGTCTATTTTGCCTTTTGTTTTTCCATGATTGCAATTAATTATAACCGACACAATATCATAATATTCCTGTGTTTAAAATTCTGATTATTAGCAAAATTTAACTTTATTGAAGCATCTATAAAAATTGCAAAGACACTGAATTTCTGGATCTGTATGTAATGTCTTCTTTAAAAACAATTTTCTAAAAGGTTAAAACAATTTATGCACTGACTCAATACATAATGTCGCAAGACATTGGAATAATTCATTCTCTTGACAAAACAAATATATGAAAGAATTCTGTCAGACTGAAAAACTGCATGTTAGAGCACTAACATAATTTTAAAAGTGTAATTTTGTGTAGGCAAATGATGCACACACGCTCCACAAGAGTCAAAAGAACCTGACCACACAATCCCTATTTTAGCCGACACTTTGGACAAGCATGAGGTATAGAGGACCTTTTCTGAAACTCTTCTTTCAACTGTTTAAGACCATTACATCTGAAGGACTTCACTTACCCGGGCTCCCTTTTCTCCAAGTGGGCCGTTGGGGCCAATGTCGCCTTTCATTCCCTTGGGTCCAGGAAGGCCTTCGGGTCCAGGGAAGCCTTGGTTACCCTGGGGACCAGATGGTCCAATGGCTCCCGGTGCACCCTGCAATCAAGTAGAGAAATGTAAGTATTTCAAGTCAACATACATACGAACCTTCAGTCAAACCTAGAATTGCTAGTCTAGTAAAGGCTTCATAGATATGATAGTAAAGTTGATCATAGAAATGCTAGTCTAGTAAAGGCTTTATAGATATGATACCAGCTGTTGGAAAGAAAAGAAGGTGAGCTTATCCTGCCACAACAGTTGCACCCATCACAAACACATGCAAAGGCAAGTTTAATTAGTCACAGTGACATTTATACTTTTATCATTGCAATATTCTCCCAAACTTCCTTCCCCAAAGAAATTGAATACAAATATGATTCATGATTACAAGGCTTTATTTCCTTTCTGCAACAATACAAGGTTATTAAAGAATTTCTATGTTACTGTGGATACATACAAGAATAACAATGTACATAAATCATAGTTAGCTATTTCCTCTGCCACCAGCTCATGGGAAGGGGCATAAATGTACAGTGTTTCCTGTCTGTGGTTATAACAAGAAACGGCAAGGCAAGACAATATCCGGTCTGTGTGAGTTATCATAGGAAATACCATCAGTCATATCACACAGCAACAAATCCCTCTGACATATCTATGACTAATCTTACCATTGGTGCCATTAAAGAGACACATTGCCTTTATTAAATCTCAGTGACTTGTTCAAATATTAACATAGCAAGTGAGTTGAAAGTTATGAGCGTCCTAACTGTAGGACCAGGTTCTGGTCTCAGTGTTGGTAAGTCTTTTAAATACATGTTCTGATACTTCAGACAGGGTTGTTAGTAAATGTTGCATATCTTTGAAATTCTTTTAACATTATGTTCTGTTTTTCTCATCAGGCCAAATTTGCCTCAAGCACCACCAGACAGGTCACCTGGTACAAGTCCCAGGGAATTACAATTAAACAGTCAAGTCTGATTTGACATTAATCAAGTTAATGAAGACAAATTAAGCCGTAGAGGTTACTCAACAGCTGTTTTGTATCTCTATTTTTGTTGTGGGTCATCTGGGTGGATCTGTTACACACTGTGCTTCACAGAAGAGACGGACCAGCAGAGTTGATGATGGAGAAAATCCTCAAAGCATCTGATGCCTGATAGACAGTGGCTCAGAGAAACAGGGCAATTGGAGACGATGATTGTAAAGTGCTATACAGGCCTGGTCAGGAGGTAATGTGTATTGAGGATCACCACAAGAATTGGGTGTGAGATAAACACATGCTTCAGTTCTGGCACAGGACATCAAAGCTTCAGGTTGGTGTTTGGAGAACTTTTTAGGGCATATGAATAATCAGGTCTTACTATGATTCATATAAGGACATTATCAATTTGTTAAGCCTTGGAATACTTGTAAAAGGATATTTTACAGTTTTAGATCTAATAAATTGAAATCAAAGGATTCGATTTTCAACATCAATGAAAGATTCTCATGACAATGTTGAGAACCAGTGAAACATGATGTTAACCTCCAAGCAAATAACAAAGGACTTAATTTCAAGAAACACTTAAATTAAGAATGTGATCTTAAGAAAACAATAAATATGGGAGCCAATGAACGATAGGGGAATGAATTAAATTTAGGAATAGATGAGAGAGTTAAACTGAGGCAGTGAACTTATTTAGACTCAATCTAAGGTCACATCTTAACAAGGGAAAAAAGGCTGGTGTTTCCTGGCATGGTAAGGACAGAAGTTAGTGCACGGGGGTGAAAGAAATTAATGATAACCAACTTGTAGCCTCTAAGCTATTACACATAATTTGAAGTTACAAAAGATACACCAAAACAAGTCAGGCATTCAGTTGATAGTCACGGTGACT
This sequence comes from Haliotis rufescens, assembly GCF_023055435.1. NCBI lineage: Eukaryota > Metazoa > Mollusca > Gastropoda > Lepetellida > Haliotidae > Haliotis > Haliotis rufescens. The sequence continues at coordinate 77,386 of NW_025963869.1, forward strand.
TCCAACGTTCTAAAACTCTGGCAACATCAATACCCTTGCAGTTTTGTGGGGGCTTTACTTTGATTTCACTTCTTTGGCTTCAGAACAATGGACTCTGGTGCTGAGCCAGGGCCTGATACCTTGATGTGTGGAAGAGAGACATTGGAGTTCCTTATTCGTTTTACTACAGTCAGCACTATTCCAAAATATATCATTGGCTATCATAGCCACTAATCAAGTGGATGTTGTGGCTGGGGGGGGGGGGGGGGTCTAGAGGTTTGTGTAAAATTAAGACATTAATTTGCATGACACATAACATGGCACTGCAATAACTAGTCCATTAGAAGCACTTCAGGTACTGAAGCCTAGATGTCTGTATTCAACCAAAATGAAGAATTGCACAAATCAACGTTTTTATGACGACTCTGAGAGGTCACAAGATGGCATTACTCAGCGGGAATTCTTAGACCAACATTAGCATGTGCATCAGTCAATCATCAGTGCATTCTTCAGCATGCAAGAAAGAATACTTCTGCAATTGTGTTCAAATGTTTGGACCAGAAGGAATCTTTTGGATATTATCATATGACACTGAAATATTAGGTTTATCTGAAAAGGTTAGAAGAAGAAGAAGAAGAAGAAGAAGAAGATTTTTCTTTGCCTGAACATTTTGTGAATGAAATTGGTGATAATGTTTGCAAAAGGCTCTGGTGGATTTAAAAGTATTCTTAGAGATATCGTGTGCATAGCCAAGGTGGGTGATGAATATAGTTCCTGTCTCAGGTCTTTGTACAGAGGGCATTGTAACAGGAAGTGTTCCTCATGAATCCATTTGTTCAGACAGGGCAGGAATATCTAAAATAGTATATTCTAGTAAAGCTACTCTAACTAGTCTGACTCATGGGGCCTCCTCACCATTAGTGGCATATTTATATGTGTTGCTGTGAGGATGTGTGGTATCCCTGCCTAAACACTGTCATGTGGCTTGGCTAGGGAGGGAGCTGATGTTTGGCGATTACTGTGTTTATTCTGTTCTCGCTCCCCCTGGGTAATTACTGCCCACATCTCTCAAGGCAGGGGATGGTTCACCTGGCTTCAAGACAAGCAGAAACCCTCAGTATGTTGAAGAGTGTGTGAGTGAGTGAGTGAGATGGTTTCGCCCTGCTTTCAGCAATACACTCTGAATATTCAAGTAAGATGGCAAGGGACTCCAGAAATGGGCTTTACACATTGTACCCATCTGGGGAATCAAATCCAGGCCTTCAATGTGATGAGCTTTAACAGCTACCCCACCCAAAATAAGAAGCATCCTGTAAAATCTGGGCAGCAGAATTAATTCATTCCATTTACAAGATGCAGCCTGTGTGCAAGCTGTGCAGCAAAGTTTATGTCCTTCTTTCAGCAAGACACTGAAGAAGCAGCAGCAGTTAAACATCACCAAGAGCAACTGCACATCCATCCTTCTTTCAGAAGGGTAGTAACAGGTGGTGAGGGGCACAGATGTGGAGAGAGAGAGAGAGAGAGAGAGAGAGAGAGAGAGAGGGGGGAGGGAGAAAGAGAGAGAGGGAGGGAGGGAGAGAGGGAGAGAGAGGGAGAGAGAGAGAGAGAGAGAGAGAGGGAGGGAGGGAGGGAGAAAGAGAGAGTGAGGGAGGGAGGGAGAGAGGGAGAGAGAGGGAGAGAGAGGGAGGGAGGGAGGGAGAGAGACAGAGAGAGAAAGAGAGAGAGAGTTTTGTTGTGTTAGTGAACATTTATTGCGTTGCTATTTGCACCAATATTTCCAAAGCCTTAATCTATATTATTTGTGTTACATTCACTGATAAACAAGTGTGAGTAATGTTTAGCTTCTGAAATTTATATCATTCAGGATCTTCAAGTAATTCTCTCCATCAATCAAAAAGACTGCATTAAGGCATGTTCAGATCTCTGTGTCTCAAAATGAATGCTTAAGTCAAGTGTTGTTTCCAAGGATGTTTTTTTCTTCTGGATATGGGTGCAGTTTTCTGTGCAGCATGGGAGAAGATTACTGAGAAGTTCCCCTGTGTTCTTGCCCTCTGATAAAGATGCTGAAAAGGGGAGGCTGTATCTACTGAGCAGCTGCTGGGCGCATCGTCTCACATGACATGCTGAATGCCCTCCATCTTGTCCAATATTTTCATAGGTCAGATCTTTGAAATCAGTGCCCATAAATCAAGTTTCGATATCAGCCATTACGGATGGTATGTTAATCACAGCCTACATCAAAGATGGGCCTTGATGAACACCAAAAGTAGCAACAGAAATTTTTTTTTACTTCAATTTCATACAAACTTCCGTTCTAAATATTAAGGAAAAGTCATTGAAACAAAGATAATTCCTCAGAAATGTCACCATCTTGTTCCTCTTACCAGGGAATATATCTGCCACCTTTTCTGTAAAAGTGCCTAAATGATTCCAGGCAGCAATATTTTTTGCCAACTGTTTGTTTTCCTTCAATTGCCAGGCTTATTTGTACCTTCGATTACAAATTGTTCACTTCATTTTCTATTACAACACTTTTGACCCTAATTAGGTGAATTTGTTGACAAAGGATTAAAAAAACTTACAGCATTCTTAGGATTATAAACAACTTGACATTTTGAACAAGGCACATATCTTGTTACCAACATATTTCTTTACATTCATGCTTTTCACCACAATCCTCTCACAGTGAATCAAGTACCAGCAACCATCTGTATATGTAATGAAAGTGAAAGCCCTTGAGGCCTTTTGCTTCAAATTTGTAACACAGTAACTTCTTATCTGGTTGTCTTTGCCATCAGTAAGGCTGTACCAGAATCTGTGCATAATGAATGAAAGGCCAAGCCAAGAAATACTTTCTGGGGGGTTTATTCTCTGTGCTGGGAGGGAAGAATAACATATGTCTTCAGGTTTGGACTTGATATTAATTACCTTAAAACTCATGAAATAAAATGTATTCAGCATAAAAACAAAAAAGTTCTATGATTAATAATTCCACTCAAACAAAGCATTTTTGAAATTTTGGACTCAAAGGTGAAACAATGAAAGCAGTCCTTCGTCAACAAAGTATTTTGATCTGGCTTTAGTGTATTTTATTCATGAAAATAGCAGCATTCCAATAGAAAAGCCTTCCATTGGAGCGCATTTACCATATTCGACATAAGCGCCCAGGGCACTCTCAAAATTAGAAATAGGGGGCTCTTATTAGAACATCATTTTTCGTGACAAAACCAGACCTGAAATATCGTCAATTTCTGACAGCCTGAAATGTTTATGTACGGCAGATAAATTTTTCCAGAATTAAATTGCCCATAATTAAGAAAGCATATGACACATGAGTGCGTATTATACACGAATAGATAAGTCTTGTGTACATTGATCAATCTGAAGGGGTGCTAAATGAGATTGTTCACTAGCCAATATATTAGCAAATATTGCCGTGGGTGCTTATTAGAGCGGGGCACTTATTATGTCAAATACGGTAACTTAATGTCAATAAGCTACTCACCCTGGAGCCTTTTTCTCCTATACATCTGCAGTTTCCTCCAGTTTGGCATCCAGCTCCACATCGTTTGGGATCGACATCACCTCTTGCTCTTTGCTGAAACAACCAATACACCAAGTTTAGTCAACAGTTACATACTACATTCACTGGGTGCTAAATAGAGTAAGGTATTGGTCACACTGCAGCATTCAAAGCAGTGCTCCATTCATTCAATATAGTGTGCTCAATTATATTCTTTGAACATGCATCCTTTTTTAGTAATCCACAAGGCAAAGGAAATCATATCTATTTCAAAGGTTGTTGTTTTTTAAATTTAAGCAAACAGACTCTTCCGCAGGAGAGACGTTTGTGAAAAAAATCCCAAGCAGTATTTTCTATAAGTAGTTAAAGAAGCATCTGCACAAATATGTCTCCTGAATTCAGTTTGTTTCATAACTTTCAACTCATCTGGTTGGTTCTGCTGAAGTCACCAATAACAAACAAGGCACAAACCAATGGACAGTCACAGCAAAGACATTCCTAACCCACTTTTTGTCTGCTAGCTCAAATTTTACAATACTTATCAATCTATCGGTTAATGATCAACCAAGTACACAGAGAGAATGCCACGATTTCACAAAGTGTCTTTACCTATACTAAAAAAAAGAGCACCAGATAGTAGAGTATATAGTTCCTTGAACAATAAATATTATTTCAATTGAGTCTTTATGTCCTCAAGAAGAAAAATCTTCACTTCTTAAATGACATTGTGTTGATTCTGTTATGTTTGACTAACCAATACCTACAACCCAACAAGCACCTGTTTCCCATGGACGCCTACAATCTATAAGGTTTAGTGTGTACAGAACACAGGAGTCAGGTAAAAAACATCCTGTTTAATGAATTGTTACATTGAAGGGCTCTTAGGTGCATCACAGATTAATGACTGCTCATCATTTGTTTGCAAACAGCGTAATATGTACACTCAGTGCTGGGAATCAAATCTGGGAGGGTAAACATGTCTTAATTATGACTGGCAAGTTATGACAAGACCAAGAGGATTTTAGAAGAGTGTTTGTACAACATCCACATTTTTAGGAAAGATGGAGAAGAAGGTGGAGGCATACAGCTCACAGTAGATGAACCCTCAATTTTAGAAAATACATAATTTTGACAAAAACAAGCAACTACATTCTCCAGTGACATCTAGACTTGCTTCATTTAGGGCCATAGCACTACAGTTAGGGTTAGGCAGTAGGGAAAATAATATGGTTCAGATACTGTAAGAATGACTAAGCTGACACGTGCCCCCAACACACAAACATTGCAACTACATCACTGGGCAAAGACTATAAGGGATGTTCAGCAATATTCCACCTATATGCATCTTCCCCAGGCAAGAGAGTTAACTGACTGTAAAAGTCCAGTTTCCGCCCTTGTCAAACTAGGCTGGAATTTCTGGTCTCAATAGAAGAGCCAGCAGTGGCTATTACAAGTTATGTCCCTTCTATGTCCCTCCTATCGACCAATCAGATTCCTCTTCTCATTTCACTTTCATTTACTTCATTGTCATAAGAAGGGACTAAATTATATCTGTGACTGTCATTGTGTTCATAATAATAACCACAGGTTTATCAGGATAATAGTCAGCCTTATTAGGCTGACATGACATAGCTGGACTATTAACTGTGGTGTTAAACACACGCTATCTCCATATTTTTTAATTTTTTATTGATAACTAAAATACTTTCAGAAAAGAAAGAAATTGAATATTTGAATGTTCTTATTCACAATAATGACGAATGCATTACAACGTAAGGTAACAGACCCTGCCATGGTATTGGCACCTTGACATTTCACACACAACCTACACAGTGGTAAGTAGGAAATCATCACGGATAAGATCCGCCTACATTACATTGTTCAACCTTTTGTTACCCGGTGCTGATAACCCAGCTGGAGAAAAACCTTTTACTCATCGGCCTACATAGCATAACCTCCCACAAATAATAACACAAATGTTGGCCACAAGAAATCGTGACCACAGCATTCCACTGTTTGGCTGAGGCTAATGGAACATTCATCCTCAAACTGTTCTGTGTTTAAATATGACAAAAACTAAAATCTTAAGCTATTTTTAAATAGAAAGTGCAAATACCTCGGTTAGATGGTAAATGACGCCACACACACGTTATCAAGGTGAGTATACATAGCCTCATCAGAACCACAAACAGTTGCTTGTTTTGTTTCAAATTTGAACCACGGGCTTAGTTTAAAGGCTAACATGAAACTAAATGATGTGTATTGAAAAAAATTGAAATTATGTAAGAGAAAATATTACTTCAGTTGTAGATCAATATTGTATTATTTTTACTTTTTTAAATAACCATAAAACGTGCAATCTGAATGTACTACATAATTCAAAACAAACCTATGATAAAAATTGACACAAAATCAAATCCCAATTAAATGACATAAAGTCATTTCTTCAGTACTGAGTATTTATTTTATTTATTCTATTTTTTTCTGAGTGAAATGACAACATTAAAAGTGAAAATATTATGAACCAATATAAATTAACAATAAAACGAACATATTCAAATTATGTCTGAATTAATTTACAACACGTATATGTCAGTGATTTTGTGGCTGCATGTACTAGTCTGGATTTATACCGGTTTTATAGTTCTTTGCCACTGAGATACCATGCCACAGTTTAACATGGCTACCCCACTCAGACACCTTATACTGACTCCGAGCCGACCAGTCCTTCGGTTATCCCCTTAATCATGTTAATGCCGAGCGCCAGTCAGAGTAACACCACCACAATCTTTTAAAGTTTTTTGGTGTGATGTTGACAGGATTGAATCACCCAAGAAAACTCTCGGAGTGACAATACTTTTGATGTAATACCACAGATATAATTAGCAAAACGTCAACCTCAATAACAATCTTGAATGGCTCCCTAGCATGCCTAGTTACATGTTCAGAACAATATAAACTCTTTTCCCATGAAGTGTACAAATATGTTTTCCCTTAAAGAATAACAAGCAATAGAAAGGGCTGCGTGTGGATGGTAAAAGTAAATTTCCACCACCTACACGCAATAAAAGAGGCGATATTTGCTGAGGAAGTTGAAATGCTAGACGGGTGACATGGATAGTCTGTTCCACTTTTGATATATTACTCATGTGCCTCCTCCCACCCCCTGATGTGTGGGCTGACAGGCAAGTACTGAACCCCCCCCCCCCCCCCCCCCCCACCCCCAATCAACACACACCTCCCCTTGTTTAACCACTGACACAGGTAGATCAGCAGTAAAGCACAATTAATATCAATCCATCACACACCAAGGCCGACAGGTTTTCTCCCTCTCCAAATCAACTTCTATTAAAGGTAAATGGAGGTATTGATATTCCTCAACCTTCACATTATATATGCATGTAGACAGTCCCATTCAACCATTTCCATGCAGCTTTAGCATGTATATGTATTGACTCTGACCCCCTCGAATGTGCATCTATATTCATATTGCTCCCCATTCCTCATAGCTACGTCCCCTACAAAATGCATCTACCCCTCCTCGGTTCATGTACCTACATGACTCCCCTCTAATGAGCACATGTTGTATAGACTCTCCCACTCACAATATCTAATATCTGATCAGCAAACATAACTCCCCCTCCCTTCCCTCCAAGTGCATTTATTTGCACATCAGCTAACATCCCCCCCCCCCTCTCTTCCTCCAAGTGCACCTATTTGCACATCACCCCCCTCCACAAATCTCGCCCTACTTCAACTTCATCTCCTGTAGCTTGGCAGCCACTGACTCACTAAGGATGTGTTGCTAGTCATTTTATCAAAGTTTAGATGTGCAGAACAGGTGAGCCTGTTTTTAAGCTGACACTGTTGTCACTAGAAAGTCAATTCTGCTGCAGCGTAGGTGGAATGTAAATAACTTAATGCTGTAAAGCAGTTTTTCAGCTGTTTCCTGTTTAACAACGACAGTTAAATGTCTCCAGTCAGCAAATTGTGCATATATTTCAATATCATGACTTTGAATTGTCTTAATGGGCAGATGATTTGTACTTAATCATTAAATTTAAAACCAAACAAATAGTATGAATTGAATTATCACAAGTAAGTCAATCATTACACTTGAAGCTTCAATTTTTTTTCCAATATGGAAATTTGAAAGAATGCAGAGGCATCTTATCATCCTGAGCCACTGCAATATCATGATGTAATGTGATTTGTTTGCTTGTTTGTTTGTTGTTTAACGCCGCACTCATTAATATTCCAGCTATATGATGGCGATCTGTAATTAATCCAGTGTGGACCAGCCAATCCTGAGCTTGACGTCATGATCATCGATCCACGCAATTGGGATGCGAATCCAGTGATTGACATCATGAGCATTGAGTCACGCAATTGGGATGCGAATCCAGTGATTGACATCATGAGCATTGAGTCACGCAATTGGGATGCAAATCCAGTGATTGACGTCATGAGCATCGATCCACTCAATTGGGATACGAATCCAGTGATTGACGTCATGAGCATCAATCCACGCAGTTGGGCCACAAATCCAGTGATTGACGTCATGAGCAACGATCCACGCAATTGGGATACGAATCAAGTGATTGACGTCATGAACATCGATCCTCGCATGCATCAACTAAGTCAGCGAGCTTGACCACTGATGTTCTGTGAACGATGATGCAGTTAAAAGCAACAAGAACTTGACTGAAAGTTTTAAAAACAGCTGATCCACCACCTTCAGTTTCCTAATTGACATTAAACTGAATTTCCTTCCTACATTTATAAAAAAGGACATATCTTATAGACGTTTAGATACAACGTTAAATCTTTACTACAACTATAGTGAATAAAAATGACATGTAATATCTCTATATATACAATGTGTGTAATGTCTAGAATTATATTTATTACCATATGTAGATGGTTTGTACCCTGCTCTACGAGGGTGGTCTGTACAATAAATTCTTCATTCTTCATTCTTGACCTCAAAGAAGCAGTGATCATGTTTATTTATTTCAAGTCAAGTGGAAATTTCTCATGATGTCTTCCAGTTGTTCTTTATTACACAGAGCATCACATTATCCAACGTAATGTATATATCCTTGTGAACAATTAAACAGCAGTTCAGGCACTGCAGTGTTATTGGGTTCACAGAAGGTCATGCTTGCACTGAACTGAGGACTATGAAATGAGATCCCCAAAACATGGCCAAGATCACTGAGACATCATTGCTACTTCACAGATCATAAAGTAGTCATAAAGAAATCAACACATGAGTTTACAGCACATGTAGCCCTTTGACAGGGCTAGGAGATGCAGGGAGACTGACAAGTATGTAATTATACAGAAGGTGGAGCATACACATGTCATCAATACTGATGGCTGGCAGTACTGTGTACAAAATGTCTCGTCCAACATACAAGATACAAGATTTTATTGCGCCAACATTCCCAGTAGAAACATCAACATCATCTTCACCTGAGCTTACAGTACTTACGGTAATTAAACATGTATGCACTCACAAGACATCCTTAGATGTTTAGTTACTTTTTCTAAAAATTCAGGACGTTGGGGTAGCCTCATGGTGAAAGCATTCACACATCGTGCCGAAGAATCGGTTTGATTTGTGAAACCCGTTTCTAGTGTACCCTATTTACTTACTCACAAATAATATTCCAATTGAGAATGAGAAACGTTATCTCGATTCCATTCAATTTTATGACATTGTCATATCAAAAGTTTCAAAGCTACACATGAGATTATCTTTAAAAGTAAATCTTTTTATGTTCTTTGAACTGATTGGCTATGTTCATAGTGCTTAGTTTGGAGGTCAACTATTCTAGTCAAGTGGTGAAAAGGTTCATTTCTGACAGTATTACTATAATTTGATTTAATATGGTAAGCTAATCCAAATGATCTTGGAGCCTGGAAGAAATAACAATCTTTGCCAAGCTGCTTCACATCAAGAGAACGTAACCCAATTTAAGATAATTAACCTTGTGATGATATGACATATGGTGGCAATAGGTGAACCAGGGAAATATGTGAGCTTATCAGATTGTGTCATGTCTGGCTTGTTCTAGTTGTCAGAGAGCTATGTCGGGAGAGTTCCTGTTCTGCCAGTTGAAATTGAAGATGTATAGACCAAGATGAAGGATCAGACACAAGAATGATCAGCAGGAACACGGAGGAGAGGGAGCAACTTCTCCAACACTCAGGGCATTTCTGTCTACAGGAATAGAAATTCAAAACATCAACCCCAGTGAATAATAAGTCTCGTCCATCGGGAGTAAGGGGAATAATAGGGATAAAAATTATACGAATGGACCGCTGATAATCAGTGATGACACCAGGTGTTTGTGAAAAGGGTAAGTGTGTCTACTTGCAGATCCTGCTAGATGTCCAAACCCAGGTTCCATGACAGTTGAACAGCTAATTCAGAACAAAAGAATATTTTCTTTATCAACACCTCACATACTTTCATTGTTCAAGTTCCTTCAGAAAGGAGATGACGTTCAAGAGTTTCTCCAATTGAATCGAAGATATATATCTACCCCGGTATATAATTCACAGAGGAATGGATATATCAGCAAAGTTTGCTCATGAACAAAATCAAACACAGGCCATTAATATTTCCAGAACTGCTGCAACTGAACTGACAAATACCTAAGGAAGAGAATTGATGGACGTCAACTTCTTTATATTAAAGAACACGACGTTTCAGAGTATATGCTTACTCCTTCATCATTCACCTCATGATACTGAAGTTGACATCCATAATTTCTCTTCCTTATGTGTATCACTTCTAAATGCCTTTCAAAGCCTTAACCAACACCTTACAGCTACAATCTCACAGGCTTGGTTCATCATAGACTAACATATATTCTCTGAAATGAACATATCGTACAGAAAAAACAGTTGTTCAGTAATCTTAATAAAAATATAATTAAAAGGGAGCCCAGTGATTCTCTTCATTTTCTGATACTGCAGTAATCTAGACTTGCCAAACATCATAGACTTGCATGGGCTGTAGTTGATATATTTGTATCAGGGTCTGTAAGACAGACTAGGTTCATCACAACAAATCAGTTTTATCCAGCCAAGCATAACCTGTGCACTCCTAAATGTTCCTTAATGCTAACGGCCTTAGTTTTCTTGGCAAGAGAACACTTCTGGAAGGTCAATGTAGTGTTGTGGATATTTTTTTGACATTTAGATATATCTTGTAAAAGTGGATGATAAAGAAATTGAAACAGTTTTCCCATGACATTTTCAGATACTCCCCTAATGAAAATACAAAGAAGGAAGAGGCGGACAGCCATGCATAGATCGATGTGATAAATTATGAGAAATGAGAATAACATTTCTGAACTTTTAACCATGGTGATCTGGACAAACTGAAGTCAGTTCCCGTATTCACCAGGTGAAATACACTATCAGCAATCCTGATATATACACCTTTCACACCTATTTTTGAGAACGGCTTCTTAGACAATGGGAGTTTTTAAGGGTCCTTGACTGCAGCATTGCAATGTTGAATGACTCATAACAGATTGTATCTGTCTGTATACAACCGCTCTTGAAGCATTTTCTGGGTAACTGAAAATAACGCCCACCGCCATGATGGTGAATCTTGTCAATTCTTATTATATTCATGGGTTGCTTAAGACAAACTCTTCACGGTTGACATTAACTAAGTCAACACCAATGTTCGTCCTGACATTCTTCTGTGTGGTGCAATCACCAGGTAACCAGGCAAAATCTCTGAGCCCCCAGGTGTGTCAATGGAGCATGGTTGAATGAACAGAAGAGGACTGCACTTGTGATCAGTGAGCTCCAACAATGGGACATGTATGTGATACCTGCCATTTCTGAAGATAATACTCAGGGGTAGGATGATACAACAATTTTTCTATCCATAGCGTATCAAGATACCTTGTTCACGATCCAATACATGTCCAATAAGCATATGCGCTTATCTGTGGCGCTCAAGCCTTTTGTTTTATAGACAGAATTGCCAAATACCTGGCACACTGACGATTTACTTGGATGAAAATATTTAGGTTTTCACTACTAATTTTCACTGCTAATTAGTGTTTGGTGTTTCAGCGAAAAAATATCATAACCCCCTTCCCATACCCCACCCCCCAAGGATCATCAAATGGTGAGAAACAAAACAATTAAGACAAAAAGTGAGCAGGGCTCACTAATACCCCTGAGTTCAACTCCAAAATATTTCTAAGTCAAACATGAAAAAAGTAATATTTCTTAGAAAATCAAAATATTGAAAAGAAACTTCGCACTGCACCCTCCTATTGGTATGGAAACTGTAACCCCAATTGGAAAAGAATCCATGATGTATGGTAGTTTTCAAGTCACAGATCACATAAATGTTGAAGTACTTTTTTTATAAGCTCACAACTTGAAAAACATCATATTTTTTCAGAAAATATGCATTTAAAAATCAAGTATGGAATCTGTTCCCTAAATCTGAAAAGAATCCATGCAGTAGTTTTCAAGTTATAGGTCGCACAAATGTTAAGAAAATCCAAATATTGAAATCAAACTTTGCACTGCACCTCTCTTAAAGGCATAAAAAGTGTTCACCAAGTTTGAAAAGAATCTATGCAGCAGTTTTTAACTTTTGGGTCTCACACATAAATGTCCTCAGAAGGACGAACAGACGGAATTCCTTAGTATAACGATAAACTCCCGCCCATTTAGGTCGGGGGTATAATAAAGTTTTACAAATTACCATATTCAATGAAGCATTACATAAGCCAAGTTTTGATGTCAGTGGTCTACTAAAGGAATAACTTATTGTCACTTGCTAAAGAATTGGTCTTGATAACGCTGACACTTCTGACTATTTGACAGTTGTCAGGGCATTGACCCTTCCATATCTAGACCACATCATGAAATGCTGAGTTAAGACAGGGAAAATGTTATACCATCTGCGATGAGGAATAGCATCTGTCATTTAACTGACATCAAACAGAGTGTTAAAACCCTACAGGAACGAGTTCTGATCTTTGTATGTAATTAGTGAGTTACCACTGCACTCTGGAGTAATCTGACCGGAAATGTGTATTTCCAGACTCTGAGGTCTGAGATGATGTGATGACTATGCTGCAGGTAGCCCCTGGACCAGTTGGACTTGCAGTCTATGCTTATTAGTTGGCACCAGAGAATTAGGCATCATGCGAATACTTGCGAATCTTCTGAAGCATGTGGATAAACCAGAATGAGTTGCTTCACAGATGTGTTCACACATAGGTGATATTTCAATGTCGAAACCAGACTTAGATTGGTTCTCACAGCGAAATACTGTATAATGGAGTCCTGTTTTGTCAAATCTTTCAAAGATCGAGATCATATTTGAGTGTCAACATGAGTGCACTAGAATAAAGAATATTTCATAAGCCTCACAGTGCCAGTGGAACATATCACTTTCAAGGCTTTCACACCGGAAGCAGACAGAAGTGCACATGGCTGTCTCCCTAAGCCCACACTTTGGGCGGTTCTGCGACTGACGAAAATTCAAGAAAATAATTTGTTTGCTTCAGTCTGAATTAACCTGCAGGAAACTGTCTTTATAAGACAATGCTTTGTGGGGCCAAGACAAAATATTCCATGGAGCTTTCGGGTATAGTTTCTAAATTTGACAAACTTTGGTTGCACTGAAACAGACAGGATTGAAACATAATGGGAACTTGCCATTGAGCCCCAGGAAACGTCTTGGTCCTTAGTTACCTGATTACACTAAGATCTGTCACTCTCAGACTTTCTTAAGCATATATACAGCTTAACCCTTAACAGCTTACAACACCAAAAACGGGATTTTTTTGTCATCTATGACCTCAATGTGGTTTGATGGCTGTATGGGGTTAGTTGGCTGAAATGTTAAATGTCAGATCATGACCCAACAAAACTACTTGCCAAAAGAAATGTATCTGGAACATATTTCAGAGAGCAACAGAGTTTGCAACAAGATACAAGATGTAGTGAGAAGAGGAAACATCAGATGTTGGAGGTGATGTAGCCATCATCAATTCCTCTTCTACCTCTGTCCATGCTGAAAGGTCTGAAGGGCAGCTCAGGGGAAATGTTAGATGTTTAGCTGTACAGAATGTAGTGGCACCTCACAGTGGAGGGAGGGGTGAAGATGTCCCAGATGTGGGGCCACAGTAGTATTTGCTGGGAGGCACATTTTACACATCTGAACTTGACTGAGGTCAAGCCCTAGGTACAGAGAGCATGCATGAACAGGAACCGGCTTTATATGAAGCAGACCCAATACCCAGCCTGGGGCTGGTGATCTCCATCCTCATCATGTTGGCTGTTTTAGGAGGGGGTGTTTCCAAATATGGGACACAAATACTTCAAATAATGAGTTAACTTAATCTGTTGGTCACGGACTCTAAATATATATATAGCATTCAGTTAACATGACCTAAATACCCAGATCTTTCAGAGTTCTAGGAACTTGGCAAACCAACAAACTCAATCATGAATGTACATTATTGCAGATGTAGTTTTGAAATGAAGTCAAAGACACTTGATGAAACACCTGCTTGGTAAGTTCTTTAGGTGAGAAGGAAGATGTGTGAAGATAATTGATGTTCAGCTTACAGATTTCAAATCAGACTGGGAAATTGACATGGGTGCGTCATCTCTATGTCATATATTATCAGACAGGGCATGTAGGAAACATGACACAGAGAATCAGACAGGGCATGTAGGAAACATGACACAGAGAATCAGACAGCGCATGTAGGAAACATGACATGGGTGCATCATCTCCATGTCACAGAGTATCAGACAGGGCATTTGGTGAAAATGACATGGGTGGGTTGTCTCCATGTCATAGTGTACTGAAAGACTTCATTGAATAAATCATCATGGCGTTAGAAAGTGAGTATGTATATATATTAGGGTGGGGGACACCAGAAATGGGCTTCACACAGTGTACCCAACTGGAGAATCAAACCCAAGTCCTCAGCGTGACAAGCAAACGCTTTAACCACGAGGCTACCCCACCACCCAAAATCCTCATGTGGAGAATACAGAGATGAACAGCCAATAGGGCTTTAAAGAGATGGGATATAGAATTAATATAATGGTGCTGCAATGCAAGTTTCAGCATTGCGGTATCTCCTTTATCAATGGGGCTAACTCTAGATCACAAAATAGTGTCAGCAGGAGTGTCACAATTCACCACCGTATCAATTCATTGTAAATTTACAACTCGTGTTATCATAATCCTACCCATGTTTTGACTCATATTTCAATTTTGTATTGATTTTGAAGTACAAGGGTTTGCAATGACTTGACCTGATACTATTTGGGCAAGCTTTACCTTACCATGCTAAGTGCCTATCACAAAACAAAGAGTAAAATCTAACCACACGATAGGATTAGAACAAGACTAACTTCACCAGCGATGTCACAAACAGGGTGAAAAACTCTTGTCAGCCAGTCACATGGAATATGGACAATTTCTTCAAAAAAGATGTAAGTAATACAATTCATAATGTATCGAGACTATTGTAAATATTGCTATTTGTATGGACGTGTGAGGTAGGCGTATTGTGACTGCCGCAGCCTCAGGCATGACAATACTTTAATGTTAGTCATACCAGTCTGAAAACCACTGTATGCACCACTGTATCTCTCTCCTGGCCAGGGCACCATTCCTCAAGGCGAATTTAGCGCTACAATCATTCTAAACCTATGTTAAAGTATGGGAGTTACGATCATCTTAGTGCTAATATCGCTTTATGGAACAGGGCCCAGGTAACAAACACAACCCATCTCAATTACTGATCTATCTGTGCAGAACTGGAGATCAATCTTTTGTCATATTACCAAATAAAACCCTTTCCATATTCATAAGAAATCTCTGCTAAAATCAGTCGATTGTATGAATCCGACTTTATCATGAACATGTTTATGGGTCACAATCAAACAGTTATGTAAAGGTTAGCGTATCCTGTCCAATTGTGGCATGAATCACAAACACATGCAAAAGCAAGTCAATTGTTCACCTGAAAAACATACCGTAAAATGTTTGAAAGCATTACTGAAGCCTTGAATGATGTAACCTAAATCAAGCAAGTTTTACGCAAGAGTTGTATGACGCTCTTTGAAATATTTGAATTTTTGTTGTTGTTTAACGCTGCACTCAGCAATATTACAGCTATATGACGGCGGTCTGTAAGATAATCAAGTCTGGACCAGACAATCCAGTGATTGACATCATGTGCATCGATCTAAGCAATTGGGATCGATGACACGTATCAACCAAGTCAGCTAGCCTGACCACCCGATCACGTTAGTCGCCATTCATGACAAGCATAGTCGCCTTTTACGGCAAGTATGGGTTGCTGAAGACCTATTCTACCCCGGAATCTTCACGGCAGAAATATTCGTAGAAAGTCTTGAATAATGGAAGGAGTACAGCATTAGATGGTGAGCACATAATTGTTAGACCTTTTAATATATCATATATATTAACACTATTCAAACAGAAATGTACATAATAAACACACATATGAAATTGGGAAAAAAACAAAAACACTTGTTATGGAAAGTCATTAATATATTAACTTCAGCAAATACTAAAGCATTAAATCTATCATTGTTACTTTGCTTTCATAAACTTGAGTCAAAGAACAAGACTGATGAAAGCTATCCCCCTTCTGTTACTCCTGTTTATTGTAAACTCGTGTTGTTGTTTTCACCCTGCAGAGAGGAAAACAGACGTTGTTTCCTAAAGCTTTCCTAACAGGATGTCCTGGCGGTTCTCTTACAAAGCTGAATATCTGTAGAGCAATCTTTGCACACACTTGTACCGCTTCATAACTTCAGGCAATAATTTTGCTTTCTTTGAAAAGTTTCCTTCATGGAAAATTCATGCCCAATTAAAGTTGGAGGCGGTTGAAAACTTACATATCTTCACTTCAACATTTTGGAAGAAATATTACATGTATTTGTTGTATTTGGGTGGGAAAATGTCATACATGTTTATGTGTCATTATTTATTATTATTAACACAAATGTTGCCAAGTCAGTGAAAACTATGCACTACTGTCAAATTTTGTTCACAAAGGCAATGACTGCTTCATAGAGTTAATTGGCAATGTCAATGAGATTCACAACAAGTCCCCACCAACATGTATGTTGACAAAAACAATGGTCTTCACAAGTTATGTCTACAGAGGAGAAGTGAACCAAGAATGTTTGAGTGACATGTGAATCCTAAAACCAGTAAGCTACTTCATGACCTCAAGGAGTTTTCAGGCCTCTACCTTAAAGCAACTTTCTGCAGGTCTCATGATCTCACAATTAACATTTCAATTGTCAAGCAGTGAATTAGCCAAGAAGACAACAAGACCCAACAAAGCTGTCCAACTTTGTTACGCAAGTACCAGGATCATGTACTGTTGAGTACAGAAGTGGGAACCTTTGCCACACAATCTAACAAACTGTCACGGCAGCACTTTGCAATGCTTTGTGCTCTCTGTGTTTGAGATAGGACAAAGGGTACATGGTAGGGTTCACTGATGGATTGCGCTTCAATGATAGGAGTGTCAAGGTTTCAGTAGCTTATCCACTTCTTGCACTGCCTTGATGAGGGAAACAGATGTGGGGGCGTAACTACAATATTCCCACAAGGATCTCGCATACCAAGGGTGAGCACTCCTGGGATCATGGCTCCTTGTATACAACCATGCTCTGCTCTCTTTACACAGTATATACAGGTCCGTGGGTGTGAGACCTGATCACTGACCTGATGATGGCCAAGAAGTAGCCCTGAACAAACAATTAAGAACTTGTTTTCCATATAAGGTTTCATGACTTCATGTCCTTCCCACTTCATAATGCCTTTCAAGGACTTCATCCTTTAGTTTCATCCTGATCTGCCTGATATTTCTCATCTTTATTTATTAGAGATATCTTCATAATACTTCTGTAATACCATATTCGCCATAATAAATGTCCAAAGCTTACAAAATTCACAAAGGGGCGCACTTATTAAAAGCAAACAATGAGTTAAATCTGATTCGAGATTGAGAGTGAACAAACAAAGTTCAAACGTCGATGTAAATAAAACATTTTTGATAATAGTCTCATGATAATAATATACCCCTTCTGTGTATTTACAGATTTGTGTAGAAGTTAATACAGTGATTAATACGGTGAATACGGTTTGTTTTGTGTCATGTTTTCTTATTGTTTACTGTACACAGACTACTACTAACCATTTCCACCTGTACTGACATGCATCCAACAGCACCACTATGGAAAACACAGTACAAAAGAACATTTGGGGGGGGGGGCTTAATTTTATCATGGTCTAACCTTCACCATCAAAGAGCTTAGGTTTTGAAGACAATCACCGTGGAATCAGTCCCTGTTTACAATGTTTGGGTTGTTTTCTATTCTAGCTCATGTTGGACATGAGCCACACTGCATACCAGCTTCATCTCATTTCTAGAGCAAACAAACAATATCTTCCACAAAACCTATGAACATCCCATAATTAGAACACGATAAAATAATGTCGTAGTATTGGATAACTAAAAGATTCATGATGATTTATGTTTAATTTTTTTTTAGCATACCACAGGAAAGACTTATATATATATTTCTCAATTAACTTCAATAAAATACTTCTTCCCAGTCTGACACTAAACACTAGTGGTGCAGGACATAGCATCCTGTCTGAGGGATGAGAGGTAGACAAATTTAGAGGAAGGGGAAGGTGATGGCTTGACAGATGGAAAACAGCTGACAGTAGCAGTCTTGTTGCTGTTGCTTGGTAACAGTTGTCAGGGTAACAACCAAGGATATAAAGTCAATTTAGTCTGACTAGCAGATGCTTTATTCTGTCTTATTGAAATAGTGTGCAAAAATCTGGAAAAATGACCAAAAAAAATAGAAACATGGAAGCACTAACACTTAGTCAATGAAAACATGTCTTTAAAAAAATTAATATATTTTTTTCGAAAGAACCTTTCCTCTTCTGCTGTTTTCATATGGAATCAAGCAAACTAGGTTAGTTTGATCTAGGTCATACAAGTGATAATCTATACTACTCATATAACGTCATGGACCACCTGATTCTATATTACCATAGTAATGCCATGAAAGTATAACCATAGCAATATAAGAGAATCTGGAGGTTCTTAACTTTTTTAAGCGGTATTGTTGTCAGATGCACATGACCTTATAATGAATAAAAATATTACACGGTGGAATATCATTCACTCATAATTATAAGTATAAAATCCCTTGGTTCATTTCAGTGATTATGTCTAATTACTGAAGATTTCAGTAATTAGACATAACCACCGAGTGAATCAGTTATTAGACATGATCACTGAAATTTCCAGTTATTAGACTTAATCACTGATTATACTTGTTTCCTGTAACATATATACTGAAAACCCTAGACCTACACAAGTCTCTAAACCCAATGAATATTAGTTAAAACCATAATTCCCAGACTATATAATAATAAAAACAAGGTGGCCCAACAAACAACCGGCATCCTGAGAGTACTGTCCCCATAGACTTGCCTATTAAAAGGTTAGAATTACTGCGCATCAATGGACTTATTCACTACAGACTTGAAGCAAGGCTATGATAGCCCCAACAGCAATGGTTTGATATAGTAATTTTAACACTGGTATACATGGTATACGGAATTTTTTTCCATATACACATACCCACTCTGACATACTTGGATAGGTACAAGAGGGCTAGTGTCTCATAAGACTATGTACTGAAACATAAATATCCAAGAGCTCCCAAGCAAGTGTATAATGCTTTGACAAATATAGATTTTT
The DNA here is from genome assembly GCF_023055435.1 of Haliotis rufescens. Taxonomy (NCBI): domain Eukaryota; kingdom Metazoa; phylum Mollusca; class Gastropoda; order Lepetellida; family Haliotidae; genus Haliotis; species Haliotis rufescens. The sequence continues at coordinate 96,742 of NW_025963869.1, forward strand.
CCTGAAAATGAAGAGTTCAAACAAAATGTAAACATACTTTCATTTCAGAGGCAATATATTAGCACCATATTCGTCATAATAAGTGCCACGGGGCCTGGAAAATAGATACTTTCAGAGGCAATATGTTAGCACCATATTCGCCATAATAAGTGCCCAGGGGCCTGGAAAATTGACAATGTGGGTACAAAAACCAGGCACAAGTTAAATTTGTTGTCGGAGAAAAAGCGATAGAGAAGAAACTTGGTTCCAACATTGGCGGCACCAAACCTTGTTTGATAACAGTAATATAGTGATATAAAATAAACAAACAAACAAAACAGTACCTTACCATGCGAATGTATTACCAGAGCGGGGTGCTTAATACGGCGAATACAGCTGCTACCATTGGTATAAAATCACCTACCATACACAATCTTCCATCTAGAAGTAAATATCAAGGTGCTGTGAGGAGGTTGTGTCAGAAGGATGTGTCTGAAGGATGTGTCTGAAGGATGTGTCTGAAGGATGTGTCTGAAGGATGTGTCTGAAGGCTGTGTCAGGAGGCTGTGTCAGATTGATGTGTCAGGAGGCAATCTCAGGAGGCTGTGTCAGGATGATTTGGGGAGAGGTCATGTCAGTGGCCGCACAGCCATGTTGGTCTGGGTCTGCAACAATGTCCAACACAATGAACACAACTAATTGATAGCCAAAGGAAGAAAGATAAACCATAATTACTATACAAATGTTAATGCCCTGATACCATAGAAAGAAACTACAAATTGAATTTAATGGATATTTATAAATAAGGTGTTAATATGGGATTTTTCCCCGTTCAGGATACTAGAAAAATAACAGTACTGTCACCATGGATACAATCAACTGGTAACACGAATGATTAGTGCTGACAACCTTATTAACTTTAAGGTTGCGTCTTTATTAACTTTAAGGTTGTGTGTTTAAAAAAAAGAAGAGATTTTAAAGATAAAAAAAGATGAGACAATAAACTGTTTCCTTGGTAGTGGGAGTCAGGGGGAGAGGGCCGTGGTTGTGTGACATCGGGTCAGCAGGCCTGTACAGCAGCAATGGAATAAAGACAAAGAACTGGGTCAATAAATGGAGCATAATGAATGAATACTCATAATAAAGGAATTGTTTTTTGTCAGAAATACGGTAGTTGAATACTAATGTTTGTTTACACTGTTTGGGCATGGTCAGTGTGTGAAGGTACGCACTTATAATACATACAAGAATACAGAATACAGAATAGAGGGCCTGCTTCCTCGCCACAAAAACAATTGGAATGCGCACAAGAGGGCGACAAAGACAGGTGACAATGTCTTGGAGGCCTGCGAATGGCCAAGGCATGTGACATGGCTTCCAACATGCTTCCTCCCTACTTGACAGAATGGCAGCTACATGCAAGAAATACAAACTGTTGAGTCAAATATACGAAGGAACTTACAGCTGTCCCTGACCAGCGATGGAGATTTGACCAGACAGAACCAGCATGTTGGTGATGCTGGGCACAAGAAATGTGCACTAGCCAGCTCATAGAGGCCGTTGGTGATCTAGCCTGTGATTGGGTTACGGAAAGGCAGGTAATCGGTTAGACTTGCTCCAAGTCTCTACTGAATGATAAGTACATTATAATGGATTATAATGGACTTGTCTACAACGAGGCCAGTCTTTTATTGGGACAACATGCTCTTATTATTGATGTACTTAAGGAATTACGATTGGAACTAATAACCATATTCTAAGAGACTTGTGCAAGTGTAGTAGTCGGTGAAATGGAGACCATGAGCTGGGTGGACGTCCACATGTGGTGGGTTTGTGTGAAAAGTGGAAACGAGGAGAAAAGAGTTGACCTATTGAGGAAGAAGATCAAATTGAGACATTGGTTGATGTGAAAAATACAGAATAATTATGCAACAATTTGTTTTTACAGAAAACATAAGACGTGAAGGTAAATGTGGGACTAATTGCTGACATTTTTCTGTCAAATGTTACTGAAATTACATCATGAACGACATTCATGCTGTTTGTACCATATCCTGAAGGAGCACAGTTGAGTTCAATGATGTGATATTGGTCTTAGACATTTACTAAATTCCATGAGCATGCATGGGTATGGTGGTGACACACTTCGAAACAAAATCAGGCCAAACCAGGCATTCATTTTTAGATTTACATATAGTCTCTTTAATAAAGTTATGCATACGGTTGAATAAACATTTTTACATAAGTGTGTTAATTCCGGGCTAGATTCAAGAATGGGATAATTCCAGGCTAGATTCAAGAATGGGATAAGTATCGGGGTGAGTGAGTGAGTGAGTGAGTGAGTGAGTGAGTGCTGCTGCTTTGAACAGACTTCCAGTTATATCATGGTATACAGACTGATAGAGCTAAGAATGGGATGAGTATCGGGTGAGTGAGTGAGTGAGTGAGTGAGTGAGTGAGTGAGTGTTAATGCTGCTTTTAACAGACTTCCAGTTATATCACGGTATACAGACTGATAGACATGTAGTGCTGAAACACTTTCAGATGTTGGTGACACAATTAGATCCAGTTCTACTAATTTTTGTCAGAGTTCTCCCATTGAGTGGAGTAGAGTGGAGTGGAGCGGAGAGTGTGTGTGTGTGTGTGTGTGTGTGTGTGTGTGTGTGTGTGTGTGTCTGCTTGTACAAGCTAACAACCTTTACCGTCCAACCAGGGGATTGAACCACCGACCTTGCACTCTCCCATAAAAATAAAAGTTATACACTTAAGTCAGCAATATTCCAGCATTGCCACGGCAGTAAATAAACAAGTCTGGGACATGGTAAACGGACATGGGTTATGGACATGGGTTATGGACATGGTATATGGACAAGGTAAAGGGACATGCACTGCTGAAACACTTCAGATGTCGGTGTCATACTTTGTCAGGAACAACAGCACTCGTCTCTCCTACAGACACTAAAAGAAGAAATAACCGAAATCTCCCAAGTAAGTCTACAAAACTACGGAAAAACTCTAGATTTCTCCTGAAAATGAAGAGATTCTCTGGAATACTTTGTATCATATGTATCCATGGTTGCAAGACAATTAAAACAAAAACATAGACATAGAACTAAATGTTAGCTGTAGTAAGCACCCCGGGAGCTTGGCAAATTGACAAAGTGTGGCGTGGCGCTTATTGAAACCAACCACAAGTTACATTTGTTGTCAGAGACGGTGCTCGACGGTGCTCGAAACTTGATAAAAAGGGAATAGATTTTCCAAAAATTACTTTGGATCACTTAAAAGAGATAGCTAACCCATGCCCTACCACACAGCTAACCCTAAGGATTGTAAAGGGGTGCTTGATCGAAAAGGGGTACCTAACCCTAAGGATTGTAAAGGGGTGCTTGATCGAAAAGGGGTTCCTAACCCTAATGATTGTATAGGGGTGTTTGATCGGAAAGGGGTACCTAACCCTAATGATTGTAAAGGGGTGTTTGATCGGAAAGGGGTGCCTAACCCTAATGATTGTATAGGGGTGCTTGATCGAAAAGGGATACCTAATGCTAAAGATGGTAAAGGGGTACCTAACCCTAATGATTGTAAAGGGGTGCTTGATCGGAAAGGGGTACCTAACCCTAATGATTGTATAGGGGTGCTTGATTGTAAAGGGGTGCTTGATAAGAAAGAGTTGCTGGTAACCTACCCTCACACAAACACAACCACAACTTGTCCTGATGACTGAAGAGGAACACAAAACCTATGAAGTGGGTGCCACAATCAGCAGCCTTAGCCAGTTAGTGCTAATTAAGCCTGGCCCAGTAAACTGCATTGTTGACAAAAACAGTTATTCTTTCACCATTGCTGTAATATACACACACAAAAAAGGACCTGTCGCGTAAATCTATTTCGGGATTGTCTCTATTCGACCACAAGTCTGCAGCAAAAGACTGAACATATTCCCAATTTGAAGTTCCCAAATTTGGAACAGTAATACAATTTCTTTCCCAATTTGACTGCCGAGGGAACAAACAGAACGTTGTTTGGAATTCCAGATAAATCCTTGCTATTAATAGAGCAGGGTGCTTAATACTGCAAATACAGTAAACCACATAAAAATATTATTAAGCACAATGAGACCAAAGTATAAAATCGCCTACCTTTCACAATCTTCCATAAAGAAGAAAATATCAGGGGCTGTGGTAAGTTGTGTCAGGAGATTGTGTCGGCGCTGCACAGCCATCTTGGGTCTGCAACAATGTCCAACACAATGAGCACAAGAGATTCACAGCCAAAACAAGTTAAAATATAATTACTCCACCACTCTTAATGCTCTGATACCTTGGTAACCAACAAAAACATCAATTATTTCTTGGAAATTTAGATATAAAGGCTTCAATAAAGATGTCACTTTTCCTGGTTCATGGTACTGGAATAATTACAGAACTGTTACCATGGTTACAATCAAGTGGTAACACAAAGAGACTTTTACAATAGGTTTATTAGAAGAAGAAAAAGCAGATGTTAAATGTAATAATCGATGATACAATGAACTTGACAGGAGGGGGGGGGGGGGGGGGAGGGAGCCAGGGGGGAGAGGGACGAGGTCGTGTGACATTGATTCGGCAGGCCTGTACAGCAGCAATGGAATAAAGACAAACAACTTGATCAATGAATGGAGCATAATAAATGCATATGTTACCCAGCTCACAATCACTCAGATTGACTGAAAACAGCGAAGGAATCTGGGTCAGTATCTTTGTATTCGTAAGAACATGCCTGACAAAACTTGTATTCTCATCAAGTTTGCAACTTGGCTTGGTGCAACAGATACAACATACAACTCATCGACTATTATAGGCATAGTTACAATAAAGTGTCTTTGTACCTACTTAGTGCTCTCTGTTATTTATGTCAACACTGGTCTAGATGACATGAGCCTACCCCCTTTTACAATAGTTATTGATCAACAGAATGGTTAACAGGATCAATATTAATTTTTAATAAACATCAGGACCATAAATCCATTAAAATGTACTAGCCATTATTTACAGTACAAGAATAGTAGCTATACTTCAAGCAGCATGTACATGGAAATGAGTTTGACAGAAACTCTACTTGAAATATCAAGTGTTTTACATGGAAATATACTACAGAATAATACTCTAAAATGTACTATGATCAATTGAGGATATCAAGAAATTACACATGAATTATAATAAATGGATTTTTAGTGAAAAGCATAACATTATAACTTTACTGTTCAATTGAAGCGCCCTGCAAATCACTATTTAAACAAGTCAATCAGAGTTGTCTCCCATATCCCTGGGACAGATTACATTACAATGACTATGGAAAGTTGAATTGATATGCCTAATGATATAGAGGGGATAACTGACACCATGTGAACAACAACCAGGGAGGTAGTTTATGTTTGATTCTACAAGCTTCAATATCTACTAGATCTGGTACTACGCCCAAAGTGTGTACATGATATGGGGGAAAGTCTGGGTTACCCTACCTACATCATTACTTATATTGCGGCTATATTTTGACCATAAATTGGAATACAAACCAGAAAACAGCGAAGGGATTTGGGTCAGTATATTTGTATTCATAAGAACATGGCTGACAAAGCTGCATCAGTCAATGAGGTAAACGCATTTGGTCATGAGGTGACGCCAAGTTGCTTGAACCTTGAAGAATGACAGAGATGTTCCCCTTTGCCCATTGCTGAGACAAGTGATACATGCTTAAAGAATTACAGATTTCCAGCAATGAGAGACAAGTATTAGTTTGAATGTGGGGTGGGACTTTGAACAAATACATTTCCAACAGAAAAAAGTACTATAAACAACACATACTCATAATAAAGGACGTGTTTTGTGGGAAATACGGTAGTTGAATACTTAGATTTGTTTACACTGAGCGGTGTGGTGAATGGTGCACGTTGATTAATGATAACATAGAGCAGTTCTTCTGTGGGATGAAATACGGTACAATTACTGTTATAGGGCGTGGTCAGTGTGTGAAGTTAAGCATTTATAATACACACACACATACTTACAAGAATACAGGAAGCACGCTGCCTGCTTCTTCGCCACGAAAACACTTGCAATGTGCACAAGAGAGCGGCAAAAACAGGTGACAATTTCTGTGATGAAAATTAAGAACTTGCAAACAGCCAAGGGAGGATATGGTTTGGAACGTGCTTCGTCCCTGTTTGACAGAATGGCCGCTCTGTGCGATAAACAAAAGACGTGGAGTGAAATATATGAATGAACTTACCTTCAGATGCATGTGCATAACTGTCCTCTCCGTCGATGGAGATGCGACGAGACCGAGCGAGCACGCTTTGGTGTGAAGATGCCAGCCAGCGACATTCGGCTCCGTGCTCCGCCATGGCCAGTTGATGGAGGAAATGACGGCCTTTGGCATTAGTGATCTCGCTTGTGATTGGTGCTTTGCTGTTTCCTTCCGGGTGGCTTGGTGCCGGCTGTCCAAACTGCGTTTTTTGGCGTTCGGCGCAGTTGGTGTAGCCGGTGTAGTCACGTGGTGGATTTGTGCGAAAAGTGGAAAGAAGTAGTACAAAAATGGAACTACATGTACGATGAATAAAAGATTTTTCCTATATTGGAAAAATAAAGTATAATTATGCAATCATTTGTTTTTAGACAACAGAAGATGTGAAGGTAAAGTAATTAACAGTATAAAACCTGCAGACGAGGTGTAACAAATATAAATGGTGACAATTGGAAAGAGAGTTAAAACTGCATTGAAGGACAACAGGAAATCGCAAGAAAAACAAGAAACAAATTGTGCCACATAGTGAAGGCAGTAGACTAACATCTAGTCTCTGAAATGAACATATCGTACATAAAAAAACAGTTGTTCAGTTATCTTAATAAAAATATAATAAAAAGGAGCCCAGTGACTCTCTTCATTTTCAGACTGCAGTGATCTAGACTTGCCAAACATTATAGACTTGCATGGGCTGTATTTGATAAATATTTGTATCAGGGTCTGTAAGACAGACTATGAAGGCAGTAAAATGAACACTTTAAAATTCTCTATATTTTTTTTTAGTGAATTTTTCTGGAAAAATGTGATGTGATGAAATGAAATGCAAGAGAAGAGAAGAGAAGAGAAGAGAAGAGATGAGAAGAGAAGTTAATTCCCAATATTGTGTTTGAAAACTATGGGTAAAATGAACACTTGAAAATTTTATTTGATTCAAAATTTCAAAATTGTAGTGAAATTTTCTGAAAAAATGTGATGAAATGTAAGACAATATTGAAAGCAAAGCCGGAATTCTGGGTGAAAGCGACCAAAAGCGAGTTTAAAGGGCGGGTAATCGAGCCAAAAGAACGGAAAGGGGGAAAAGCGATATAAGCGAAAGCTGCGGAAGAATAGCGGGTTAAAAGCGGGGAAGAAGCGGGGTAAAAGCGGGGCCCGGATAATCGAAGCGAAAGAAGGGAAAGGGAGAAAAGCGATTAGTCGGGCGGTGAAAAGGGAGGGGATCGATTGGCCAGGGTTGAGGGGTGAGAGTTGAGTTGGGGGTTCATGTAACTGTTAAGAAGTTCTTTAAAAAAGAGTTCCTGCTGGAAAGGGGGTTTGAACCCGTTCGGGGTGCCCCTGGGCCAAAGTGAGCAGTGCCAAGAGACTGCGGACTGAAACTGGAGACATAAGAACTTCCGAAAGTACAGAAAAGTAGCCCAAAGCGGATTTGCAGACGGGTGTGAATTGTCTGGAAAACACCCTTTCTATTAATACACGTTCGGATATACCGCGATATGACTAAGATGACTGCTGGCCACATTAGCGCTGTGAAATAACACATTCTAGCCTGTGCGCGTACAGGATCGTTTGTGTGGCCGTGGGCTAATATATTTGGAGGTTATAAGGTCGCAACATCTCCCGTTAACCACCAGTGCAGGTTTTCTTCCCGGGGCCTAAAATTGAATACCATACGTGCGTTGCACGTTGCACGATATTTCAAGTTTTGTAAATACGCACAAGATGCCTAAACCACAAAACACAGATACTATTGATCAATTCGAAAACAGAAAGAGCGACCCTCTTTGTTGGGTATGAATAATATTTGTGGAATATTGTATGTTATATTTATATAGATCTCACCATTTCTCAGCGCACTTTTTGAACTATAAATAATTAATTGCTTATCGTTGTCATTAGGACACAAACGTTTTATTTGTTTTACTACGAAGCTCGTGAACGAATGGTATGCGCTGTGCTACACATGAGCGATAGTCTGTTGGATGTCAACCTGTAGCCAGCCTAAAGTGACAGTCAAACACAGCGTTAGTGCACGTGATTAAAGACAGCTTTGTTGTGCAGTGGTTCTACATTATCAACTTGTATTAATGGAAGAGGTGACATACAGTATGTGGTTTGGAAGGCTGAATGGCCGTTTTGCTCTGGTTTATGTTGCACAATGTTGGACATAATATACATGGTATCATAGCTACTAAGGTTTCATTCATTATCAGATCATTGTCATTTGGGAAAGTCATGTGTATTGACCCCGGAACATCGCTGACGTGGGTGATGCATGTCATCGATGTCAATTGCTCGAATCGATGCTCATGATATCAATAACTGGATTGTCTGGTCCAGACTCAGCTGGAGTATTGCTGAGTGCGGCGTTAAACAACACACACACAAATCAATCAACCAACCAACCAACCAACCAACCAACCAACCAACCAACTTGTCGTAAGAGGGGTTGTTGATAGGACTGAACTGAGTGAAGCGGCAGAGAAATAGTTTGAAAACAGCCGTTTCCCTCCCCCATCGGCCCGTGCTTGTCGTGAGAAGTTGTTGATGTGACTAAATTGAGTGAAGCGGCAGAAAAATATCTGAAAAATAGCCGTTCACGGAAACCAAGTTTGATAGTGCGGCTTCAAGCCCGATCCTAGGTATGAGGTGCAGCAAACAAATCATTTCCGTTACTTATGTTTTCCAAGAACACTAATCATGCCTTATTTTACGACACGGTAGACGATTCATTCAGCTGTGTAGCTAGCTAGCTAGTGCTAGTGGAGGATTTACAAAAAAGGTTTCCCCATTCCTCCAACAAAGACACCAAGGGGAACCCAACCGTTGCCGGTTCCATAACCAAAGGCACAGTGAGTGAGTGAGTGAGTGAGTGAGTGAGTGAGTGAGTGAGTGTTATATCCGGAAGATACACCGGAAGTGGAATTCAGACACACCGGAAGCGGAATTCAGACACACCTGATAGTAGAATTCAGGTACACCGGAAGCAGAATTCAGACAACCCGGAAGCGGAATTCAGACACACCGGAAATTGAATTCAGACAAACCGGAAGCGGAAGTCAGGTACACCGGGAGCGGAATTCAGACACACCGGAAGTGGAATTCAGACACACCGGAAGCGGCATTCAGGTATACCGGAAGTGGAATTAGACAGACCGGAAGCGGAATTCAGTTACACCGGAGAGCGGAATTGAGACACACCTGAAGCGGAATTCAGGTACACCGGAAGCAAAATTCAGACAACCCGGAAGCGGAATTCAGACACACCGGAAGCGGAAGTCAGGTACACCGGGAGCGGAATTCAGGTACACCGGAAGTGGAATTACACAGACCGGAAGCGGAATAAAGGTACACCGGAAGAGGAATTCAGTTACACCGGAAGCGGAATTCAGACACACCTGAAGCGGAATTTAGGTACACCGGAAGCAGCATTCAGGTACACCGGAAGTGGAATTAGACAGACCGGAAGCGGAATACAGGTACACCGGAAGCGGAATTCAGTTACACCGGAAGCGGAATTCAGACACACCTGATAGTAGAATTCAGGTACACCGGAAGCAGAATTCAGACAACCCGGAAGCGGAATTCAGACACACCGGAAATTGAATTCAGACAAACCGGAAGCGGAAGTCAGGTACACCGGGAGCGGAATTCAGACACACCGGAAGTGGAATTCAGACACACCGGAAGCGGCATTCAGGTATACCGGAAGTGGAATTAGACAGACCGGAAGCGGAATTCAGTTACACCGGAGAGCGGAATTGAGACACACCTGAAGCGGAATTCAGGTACACCGGAAGCAAAATTCAGACAACCCGGAAGCGGAATTCAGACACACCGGAAGCGGAAGTCAGGTACACCGGGAGCGGAATTCAGGTACACCGGAAGTGGAATTACACAGACCGGAAGCGGAATAAAGGTACACCGGAAGAGGAATTCAGTTACACCGGAAGCGGAATTCAGACACACCTGAAGCGGAATTTAGGTACACCGGAAGCAGCATTCAGGTACACCGGAAGTGGAATTAGACAGACCGGAAGCGGAATACAGGTACACCGGAAGCGGAATTCAGTTACACCGGAAGCGGAATTCAGACACACCTGAAGCGGAATTTAGGTACACCGGAAGCGGCATTCAGGTACACCGGAAGTGGAATTAGACAGACCGGAAGCGGAATACAGGTACACCGGAAGCGGAATTCAGTTACACCGGAAGCGGAATTCAGACAAACCGGAAGCGGAATTCAGACACACTGGAAGCGGAATTCAGGTACACCGGAAGCGGCATTTCAGGTACACCGGAAGTGGAATTACACAGACCGGAAGCGGAATTCAGACAAACCGGAAGCGACATTCAGGTACACCGGAAGCGGAATTCAGACACACCTGAAGCGGAATTTAGGTACACCGGAAGCGGCATTCAGGTACACCGGAAGTGGAATTAGACAGACCGGAAGCGGAATACAGGTACACCGGAAGCGGAATTCAGTTACACCGGAAGCGGAATTTCAGACAAACCGGAAGCGGAATTCAGACACACCGGAAGCGGAATTCAGGTACACCGGAAGCGGCATTTCAGGTACACCGGAAGTGGAATTCGAGGACCGGAAGCGGAATTCAGACAAACCGGAAGCGACATTCAGGTACACCGGAAGCGGAATTCAGACACACCTGAAGCGGAATTCAGGTACACCGGAAGCGGCATTAAGTTAGACCGGAAGCGGCATTAAGTTAGACCGGAAGCGGAATTCAGACACACCTGAAGCCGAATTTAGGTTCACCGGAAGCGGCATTCAGGTACACCGGAAGTGGAATTAGACAGACCGGAAGCGGAATACAGGTACACCGGAAGAGGAATTCAGACAAACCGGAAGCGGAATTCAGACACACCGGAAGCGGAATTCAACACACCGGAAGCGGAATTCAGACAAGCGGAAGCGGAATTGGGGTCGACTTTCAATAAGTTAATAGAGTTTATGTAACTTTCTTTTTCATGAGTAATAAATCAAATCAAATAAAAGTGTCAATAATTTTTCTTTTGGTTATTGTTTCGTATTAATACACTTATTTACAACCATTTCATAAGGATATTTTCTGGTTTACAAAAGTACTTTATTTCTTGTTTAAAAGGGATGTTTTGCGAAACTATTAAACTGTCGCAAGCAGTATACCTAGTCATTCTAAATTAGCGTCGTGACGTTAATTATTATTAATTCAATATTTTCATGTTATTAATAACTGGACATCACTTTATTGAATATTAACATTGTGCACTGTATCTCATTTTAATTATCTCTTACTCAACTGTTTACAAGCCTTGTAATCTTTCAATGTTTTGTTTTCAATTAAGAAAAAGGTAAATACTGACTTGTGAATTTGTGATATTTTGTCATTTATTGACAATTTCCTTGGGCGCTGGCATCAAATGATCTTACTTATCAGAAAAGGTATACCTAAGAATCCACCGCCAAAATCCAGCCAATCACCAATTGCAACAAATGATCACGTGACGATCTCGTGAGCAATATTTTTTTAACCCTGAACATGGCGTGTGTTATATTGAGATGTAAGCGATTTATTTTCTCAAGTTGACAATTCTTATTTCAATGAAGCTTCAGCGAATCAGCATACAAATTTCAAAGGTATTTTATTTGATACGCGATCACATTGTTTTTCTCAGTGATCTACCATGTCATTGTGACTCTTTCATTCTGCATATGATAGGATGATTGCCATTTTTTTAACAGATATATAATTGCGGGTACTCCTACCCCTCGGGTACTCGAGTGCATATTTCTGGACCCCCGAAGCCCTTCTTGCATGTCTCCATACACTCCGTATAAAATTCTGGAACTCAATTTTGTAAAAGGGCTTCAAACTTTCCAAACCACATCTTCTACCATACTCCAGCACAAGCCTGTTTCATCATGCTTTCAAATCACAAAATCTACAACTGGTCACCGACCAGTTATCGCCATTTGTTCATGTTATTTCATACATATTCCAAGTACAAGGTTGACTGTACCAATAACTTGAATTTTTGTGAAACTATGAGCTACGATAGGGAATGAAAATCAGTGGAAATAGTCCATGTACTGTACCAGTTATCGCCAGCTCTTAACGCGCACACTGCTTCAGTTATACAAATTACGTTTTTTAGTATCTCTGGTATGCATTCAATTTTTTTTATTCATAAAAATGAATAAGACATGTTATTATCAAAGTGTGGGCTGCAAACTGACCAAGACCACTATTCGATCTACACATTCTTATCCTTAACACTATATGTACTATGGATTTCGCCATATATAGAGACCAGGCATTTTTGGAAATATAGCTGAGATTTGGTTTCAGAATTGTATTTTCGGGAAGAAATGACAGAACTGAAAGTGCATCATCGTGTTGTTTGATTTATATTTTAGTCACGTGACACCCCTGGATGTCTTTTCTAAACATTATAGCCAGTATACATTGTGTAAATTCTTTTTAAGTAGAAATATAAGTAAGGTGAAATGAAATATTAAAACTATGGACAAATATATGTCAAACCTGTAATACCCAGTGTTATTTTTGTAAATGTTATTGAATTAGGTCCAGTATAACTTAAATATGCTTGCATTCACGGTTACCTCAATCATACATTTTTCGTTTTGACGGATCGGCAAGATGAGACAGGCCATCCAGTATTTCCAATTTGGTTGGTCAAAAGTCTGACATGGCGGGTCGTTTGCCTTACTAAATCAGCTTGGTAGATCTTATGGGGAAGATAACATCATTTTTCTGAGCGGAATAACCCGGATCAACTGTATAATTTTAAAACATCTGCAAACTTACAGCCACAATTTAAAGCTATGACACCAGACCAACATGCAAATAATTGAAGGCTGCAGTAAGCAATATTCAAATCGTGTGTAAATGACCGGAACCAGACAATCCAGTGACTGATATTACTTTTAACATGCCTGATGACCAAAACACAAGCATAACACGATTTATGTTTCATGAAATAAGACTCACAAACAATAAACACGTTTATCTATAAAGTAATTAATTTATACAATTGATGGTGTGTGTTCTTACATATACCGAAAGTTATATTTTATATCTAATTCAGGTTGGTGTGGTTGTTTTTCAATGACACACTTAGTAATATCCCAGCTATATGACGGCCATCTGTAAACAATCGAATCTGGATCAGACAATCAAGTGATCGACACTATGATCATTGATCCAATTAATTGAGATACAAGGCCATGCAAACAACCAAGTCAATGAGCCTGACAACCAGATCCCCTTAAAGCAAGCATGGGTTGCTGGGGACCCATATTCTTACACGGAACCCCCACGGATTACTGGTAGTTTTACATTAATATAAATCAAAATGTAACTATTTATATAGCTTACAAGCACAATATCAAAACACAGACACACCCGTAATTTGGACAGTTTCAAGATTTTGTTGAAATGCATACAGTGTTACAGGGGTAATCAATGCATAGTTTTATCTGATATTGACACAGTTAGCCACAGTGGACCATGCCAAGTTTTTACATGCCACGTGCAATCATTGCAAGGGGCAGACAGTGTTGAAACCAAAGTGATGCTTGTGCATGACATTCAGGTGTCAAACAGACATCACTTTCCACTGACCCTATCCTGGTCTTTTCACTGGCAGCCAAGGATGCGGATAGCTTAAGAGTAGTATAGGGAATGGGGGTTCTAGGAATATTTCCTAAGAAGCCATCACACTATCATTGGGGTAAGTATGTATAAGATACACTAATTCTCACGGAGATATAGCCTTCCAGTGATGCTGTGGGTATGCGCTGTATACGACTTGCCTTGAAATGGCGTACAATGCTCACGTTTTGCGATCTATGAAGGACGCGGAATAATAGACACACAATATTCGTACTTGGAATATATTCGAAGAAGCCATCGTACTATCATCGGGGTAAGTATGTTTAAGATATACAAATTCTCATGGGAGATATAGCCTTTCCAGGGATATTGCTGTTGTGTATGCCCATTCGACTTGCTATGAAATGGCATAGAATGGTCTCGTTTGGTGACTTACGAAAGACGCGTAATAATAGACACACAATATTCGTACTTGGAATATCTCCGAAGAAGCCATCATACTGTCATTGGGGTAAGTATGTTTAAGATATACAAATTCTCACTGGAGATATAGCCTTCCCAGTGATATTGCTGTTGCGTATGCCCATTCGACTTGCCTTGAAATGGCGTAGAATGGTCTCGTTTGGTGACTTACGAAGGACGCGTAATAAAAGACACACAATATTCGTACTTGGAATATCTCCGAAGAAGCCATCATACTATCATTGGGGTCAGTATGTTTAAGATATACAAATTCTCACTGGAGATATAGCCTTTCCAGGGATATTGCTGTTGCGTATGCGCATTCGACTTGCTATGAAATGGCGTAGAATGGTCTCGTTTGGTGACTTACGAAAGACGCGTAATAATAGACACACAATATTCGTACTTGGAATATCTCCGAAGAAGCCATCATACTGTCATTGGGGTAAGTATGTTTAAGATATACAAATTCTCACTGGAGATATAGCCTTTCCAGGGATATTGCTGTTGCGTATGCGCATTCGACTTGCCATGAAATGGCGTAGAATGGTCTCTTTGGTGACTTACGAAGGACGCGTAATAATAGACACACAATATTCGTACTTGGAATATCTTCGAAGAAGCCATCATACTATCAATTGGGTAGGTATCTTTAAGATATACAAATTCTCACTGGAGATATAGCCTTTCCAGTGATATTGCTGTTGTGTATGCGCTGTGTACAACTTGCCTTGAAATGGCGTAGAATGGTCTCGTTTGGTGACTTACGAAAGACGCGGAATAATAGACACACAATATTCGTACTTGGAATATCTTCGAAGAAGCCATCATACTATCATTCGGGTCAGTATGTTTAAGATATACAAATTCTCATGGGATATATAGCCTTTCCAGTGATATTGCTGTTGTGTATGCGCTGTGTACAACTTGCCATGAAATGGCGTAGAATGGTCTCATTTGGTGACTTACTAAAGACGCGTAATAATAGACACACAATATTCGTACTTGGAATATCTCCGAAGAAGCCATCATACTATCATTGGGGTCAGTATGTTTAAGATATACAAATTCTCACTGGAGATATAGCCTTTCCAGGGATATTGCTGTTGTGTATGCGCTGTGTACGACTTGCCATGAAATGGCGTAGAATGGTCTCATTTGGTGACTTACGAAAGACGCGGAATAATAGACACACAATATTCGTACTTGGAATATCTCCGAAGAAGCCATCATACTGTCATTGGGTAGGTATGTTTAAGATATACAAATTCTCACTGGAGATATAGCCTTTCCAGGGATATTGCTGTTGTGTATGCGCTGTGTACGACTTGCCATGAAATGGCGTAGAATGGTCTCATTTGGTGACTTACTAAAGACGCGTAATAATAGACACACAATATTCGTACTTGGAATATCTCTGAAGAAGCCATCATACTATCATTGGGCTAAGTATGTACAAGATCCATTAATTCTCACGGGAGATATAGCCATTCCAGCTTTACTGCTGTTGTGTATGTGCTGTGTAAGACTTACCTTGAAATGGCGTAGAATTGCCTCGTT
This sequence comes from Haliotis rufescens, assembly GCF_023055435.1. Taxonomy (NCBI): domain Eukaryota; kingdom Metazoa; phylum Mollusca; class Gastropoda; order Lepetellida; family Haliotidae; genus Haliotis; species Haliotis rufescens. Next base: position 112,662 of record NW_025963869.1, read on the forward strand.
TTGGTGATTTACGAAGGAGCGGAATAAACCACAATGACAGATACATTTGATAGATTCGCAAAACTAAAGAGCAAACATATTTGTTGGATATAAAGAATATTTTTTTTATTATGGTATTTTATATTTATATATACTCAACCATTTCTAAGCGCACTATTTTAACTATAAATTAAAAATTGCTTTGCATGACCTTGAACGTAAGCGAAAATACGCTTGCGAATTCTTAGATGTATCTTGGAAATCGCACATTAATTGACCGATTGACTAACTAATATTAACTTCAGGGCATAAATATAAAACCGACATGAAAATGTCACTTCACATGATGTGAAAATATAGAAACATAAGTGGTGTATGATCTGCGTTACGGGGAAGTACAAGGTTGTTTTTCACTCCCTGCGGTAGGAAGTTTCAATATGTTACAGATAAAAAGAGACAAATTCATCAGCTTCTGACAATGCAACATTGAAACAGGTTTTGTTGTACAGTCTCTCAGGTTTACAACTTTTATTTATGGTAGAGGTGAATAAAACTCTTATCGTATGGGCTGGGAAGTCGGAATGGCTGTTTTACTCTATATGATGTTCAACATTGTTGGACATTACATATATGATATCATAGCCACCAAAGCTTCACCCATTGTTAGATATAACAGCTGGGTGTTCTGTATTAAATGCAATTATGAAAGATGCCCATTGAGATCACACTGGTGGCTTTCATTTTTTATACTCTTCAAAATAGTGTAATCTTGTCCTATAATTATGATGATGTTGTAACTTGTTGTGTAAGTAGATATGTGCGACTTTGAATGTCATGCAGCCTCGGGTGACAAGGATGTTAATAAACATTATCTTAAAACAAAGATCTACAAAGTGTTCAAAGTAGGATCTAGGGATCATGTCGGAACTTTGCTCTGGTGAAACACAAAGTGCATGAATTGGTAGATAATCTGGCAAGACTGCTGTTTACCAGGCGCACCATGGCAAAGTCCCACACTGCAAAGAAACTGAAGGAAGCGCCCCACAAATATACTAATAACTACCATTCAAAGGCCCCCATGGACCCAAGAGCATCACACAGTCTTGTCGCAAATGTGTTCCTTAGTATTACTGATGACTGATATTTGCTTTTGGGTTAACCACTTAAGGTTACCACGTGCTCTATAGTTCGATTTGGATTTGTTTTTCCTTTCAATGAAACTGTGATTGCGCTATGATTGGTTTGATTTACAAATTATTTATGTCGAGTCTACTCTCGATGATGATAATAAATCGCAAGTCTTTAACTTTTATTTGATATGTTAATGGCTATGAGTAAATGCTTTATTTTTTCGTTCAATGGAGTTGCTATCTGTAATTTTATTTGTGTAGGCTAACACTGCCGCTGTGTGTCTGGACAGGTGCGAGTGATTTGACCTCGAGTGTAGTGTTGTGGATGACGTCAGGTCAAACAGCTGATCTTATGTTGTGGCCATATGATGGATGCACGTGGTTTCAGTTTCTAAATAATAATATTCTCTTATACAGAATTGATCTGAACTAGAACGTAGATTTAGTACATCAAGATTGGGAAGATTAAATCGAGTAAATGAGACGTTTATCATGACTAACACCCTTAGAATTTGGCGGAGTTTACTAATTTTGGTATGTTCACAAGTTCCTTTCACACCAAGGCGTGATATACCAAACACAATACTGAGCATATAGTTCAGTAAGGGAATAGAGTGTTTTAAAGAGAGAAAACTGTCAAAATGGATCTAAGGTTAAACAGCCTTTTTAATATTTTATCCATACACAACTCGAATGGTTGAATTAGTAACACAAATAGTAACAGTAATTACACAAGATTTATACATAATAGATTTCTGAATGACAAAATGTTTTCATTGTAAATATGAATTCGCTTTGATGTTTGAAACAGTTCATATATATATACATGACTTTCCAAATTTCATCCTCTAAATCTAATTTAATACCTATTCAAGCTGTCAAAGGCACGGCTTTCATGACACTGCTCATGCTGTCAGATACCTGTATGCAATGGTAAGTTGGGTAATTTGGCCTACCTATATTAGTTTGTTTGTTTGTTGTTTAAAGTTGTTACATCTTCAAAAATCCGAAATAATAACATACTGTCTACTGAGAATATAGATACACGTCTGAACCATCACACTGGTTGTTAAAATTATGTTATAGGAAATGTAAGGTACACACATTCCTTTACGAACGGTCCCGTGGTTGTCACTTGTCAGTCAGGAACCTTGCAGGAATGACAAATAACCGATCATATTATTCCGAAATAAAGGAACTATCACGACTGTCAACAGAGGTGAAAACCAAGCCTGGTAGTATACTTGGTCCCATTTAGCAGAGTTGGCGTTGGAGGTGGTGCATTTCGAAAGCAGAACTAGTTCATGAGTATAGGCACGTCACCACTCTCCTACCTAGAGTTCCATGCGGCCGGCAGCAAGCCAGCAGAGTAACTTGAGGTTTGTTTTAGCTGTTGAAACATCTTTTATGTTTTGTCCTTTGAAAATTTCCGATGTTAATCATCCCGAAGTTGCGTTTTTCACTAAGGAAAGAGCACTGGCACTGAAACATATATGGATGCAACTAGGATTTCTTCAAGATATATAATTCCAAACTGTCGTCAGACTGTAACATTATCTTTGTAACAGCCTCATTCATGTGCTTCAATATTACAGTTAATGTAAAATATACTACTCAAAAGGAGTTAAAGATCACCTGATTCTTTCACATTACAATGCCATGACAGATTAACATTACCAATATGAAAGAATCGGGTGATCCTTAACTTCTTTTGAGTAGTATACATAGCAAACATAGAATGTTAGAATCAACAAACATCGTTGGTTACACAGTGCATATGCCTTTTGGATTTGTTGAGTTCAGATACTTTTGCAGAGACAATCAACTCTAGTTGAATGTTATACAATTTGGTTACACTGTGTGCAGCAATGAGAACGTTGTTACACAATGTATCACCGCGACGTCATCACACTGCGGCACTGAGCGGCATGCGAAGCCAGATGACGGGCAGGCGCCATGAGGGTTAGAGCTGAGAAGCCATTGTCTTAAACTGTGCTTCGAAAGCAGCAGAATGTCCCTTGCAATTAAATTTAGGCAACTGCAGAGGATTCAGGGGCATAGAGTTAACTCTTTCGGACAGATTTCATACAGAATTAGACAGTTGTGTCAAAATATTTACTTCATATTGATCAGCAGAGTTGTCTTTGGGTACATGCTGGCTAGACTAGCAAGGCTGAGGTCCAGTAAGTGTACTTGGCTGCCTGGAATATCAAATATATAAATAGTGTTGCCCTCTTGAAACTGATGTGAATTACACTTCATTTAGTGTCCTACGTCAGTTATCCACAAGTTGAAACGGTGACTATCACACGTAACGTGTAGAACCATGCCTGCCCCAAGTGATGTGATAGAGAAACACGGCGGCTTTGAACGGCGGCATGTTTGCGTCCGAATTCCTTAAACTACTTCACCCGAATACACATTTCTTTACATTTCCAATGTGCCAACAGTCCCATTGTGCCTACAGTAACATCTTGAAATGATACGGTCTGGAGCTCAGGGCAAATACGCATAGAGTTCTTATGTAATGGGGTACACATTTACTAGAGTAAGAACAGCAATAACAAATCATTAGTTTACAGATAAATTGAGTAATTGTAACATTTTAATAGAGTAAGTACAACCTACATGACAATTCTATGTGTGGGGTGTCATGCCTACTTGCATGGGTAACTACGGTAAGAATTTACCACTATCGTTAATACTGATTTGATAGAATGAAAAATACATACGTAGTCCATATACGTTAAACTGCGGCAGTGTGTTCAGATGAGGAATATGACATTTACTTCGATAAAGTCGGTAAACATTCATATGTGTAGTTTTAGTTATAATTTTCATGATATAATAATTTCGGCAAATACGGTAAGTCGGGTGACTGCTGAGAGTATAGATATCAAGATACAAAGTGGAAGATAAAGCTGAGACTTAAATCAGAGAAACGTAAGTTTCAGTTGTGATTATTTTGGTGTCTACGGTAATGTATCACGCACGCGACGTGTTATTAACGACGTGCATTTCCTACAGCTAAAGAGCTAGACGATAACAGATAATGGAGTGCATATAGCAATTGTTTACTTCATCGATGCGCTTTTCAATGTACTTTGTCGCGAAATACAAAAGAAAACTATACGTGTATATGTATTTATATGACTACGGTAATGTTTTTGGCGTATAGGCTATTTTGTACCGTATATAACTGTATGCATACTTCAAAGATGCGCGTTTGAATGCACATTGCCACGAAATATATGAAAGAAGACCATCAGTGTATTTAAATGACTACGGTAATGCACGTGGCAGATAGGCTGTTTTGTATTGTATAAAAGTGAGTAATATATTTAAATACTTATACATTGTGATAAAACATAAAAATGTGGAATGGGTTGTTGTTATAGTTCACACTTGTTGACGCTCATGGTATCAATCACTGGATTGTCTGGTGCAGGCTCGGCTATTTACAGACCGCCGTCATAGAGCTGGATATTGCTGAGTGCGGCGTTAAACAAACAAACAAACAAACAGAACAAACTTACTGAATGAAGAGGCTAACAAACTTTAGAAAAAACATCCGTTTTGGTACCCAGCAGCCTGTGCTTGTGGTTAGTGAATGTGGTATTAAATACGATTGAACTGACTGAAGCGGCAGAGAAATATTTGAAAACAGCCGTCCACAGAAACCAGGTTTGATACAGTGGCTTCACACCTGAATCGCCTGATCCTCAGTATGAGGTGAAGCAAACAAATAATTTACATGGCTTCTGTTTTCCACGTGCCCTGATGGTGGCTTTTAACATTTTAACGCCACGGTTAAAGATTTCATTAAGCTATGCATGTATATATCTACAAAAGATAATTAAAAAGATTGGCTCAAGCAAGGATTCGAACTCATGAGCTCTGTATTCAACAACATAACGCGCTGCCAACTGCGCCACAGACACAAATAAAAAATTTCCTATTCACACCCAAACATTTTGAGAGGTTCGCGAAAGAATTGGACATGCCAGATTCAGTGGGTTGGTTGATTGGTTGGTTTGTTGTTTAACGCCGCACTCAGCAATATTCAAGCTATATGACGGCGGTCTGTAAATAATCGAGTCTGGACCAGACAATCCAGTGATTAATATCATGAGCATCGATCCATGCAATGGGGATCGATGACATGTATCAACCAAGTCAGCGAGCCTGACCACCCGATCCCGTTAGTCGCCGGGCGGGGCGGGGAGGGCAGTGCAGGGCTTCAAGTTTGTATAAAGCACATGTACCATGAAAACCGCTGGCCAGGTCAATATGATAGAACTGACTGAAGCCACACAAATATTTGAAAACAGCCGTTCACAGAAACCAAGTCTGACACTGTGACTTAACGCCTGATGCTAGGTATGAAGTGTAGCAAATAAAGATTCATCAGCTATGCATTTATAATATTTACAAACGATAACTAAAAATGTTGTTACAAGCTGGGATTCGAACTCAGGATCTCTGTTTTCAAAACTTTGACTCGCTACCGATTTCATACACATACATAATGTTTAGCATGTCATTTTCATTGTCATACCTAAACATTTCGAGAGGTTCGCGAAAGCAGTTGAACATGCCAGATTTGATAAGTATATGTGACTTGTGAAGATCCGGGGTAGAAATAGGTCTTCAGCAACCGATGCTTGCCGTAAAAGGCGAATGTGCTGGTCGTAAGAGGCGACAAACGGGATCGGGTGGTCAGGCTAGCTGACTTGGTTGATGTAAGTTATCGTATCCCAATTGCGTAGATCCATGCTCAAGATGTCAATCACTGGATTGTCTGGTCCAGACTCGATTATTTACAGACCGCCGTCATATAGCTGGATTTTTATATGGAGACTAGATATTTTGTCTGCACGCATGCTGCAGCTGCAAAACCAGATGTTTATTTTAACTATGCGCCTGAATATTATTTTCCAAATTTTTGGTATCAGCCAATTTCTTATAATTTGAAGAGTCTGAAGCATAATTAATTGTTTGTGAGACAATGCTTAATCCCAGCGTGGTTGCTGCATGTCTTCGTATCCCATTTGCGTATCGATGCTCATGGTGTCAATCACTGGATTATCTGGTCAATGCTCCATTATTTACAGAGAGCCTTTATATGGCTGGATTATTGCCGAGTGCGGCATTAAACAACAAACATTAACAACATCTGAACATTTTTGCTTCATGTATTAAAAATTCTACACTTCTGTCGCAAAGCACATACACTATTTTGTCCAGTAATCAAAGTTGATGTGTTATATGAATACAGCGTAATTGCATGGGTTCCAATATTTTCAATAGTCTTCATTAGGGCCTCGTGCGATTATTTACAGATCGCCGTCATACAGCTCAAATATTGCCGAGTGCGGCGTTAAACAACAAACAAACAAACATTCTGGTGAAGTTCTTTTATAAGGGCCCTCTGTGACAATACAGACCCTATTTTGTTCTTTTATAAGGGCCCTCTGAGATAATACAGACCCTATTTTGTTCTTTTATAAGGGCCCCCTCAGACAATACAGACCCTATTTTGTTCTTTTATAAGGGCCCCCTGAGACAATACAGACCCTATTTTGTTCTTTTATAAGGGCCCCCTGAGACAATACAGACCCTATTTTGTTCTTTTATAAGGGCCCCCTCAGACAATACAGACCCTATTTTGTTCTTTTATAAGGGCCCCCTGAGACAATACAGACCCTATTTTGTTCTTTTATAAGGGCCCCCTGAGACAATACAGACCCTATTTTGTTCTTTTATAAGGGCCCCCTCAGACAATACAGACCCTATTTTGTTCTTTTATAAGGGCCCCCTCAGACAATACAGACCCTATTTTGTTCTTTTATAAGGGCCCCCTCAGACAATACAGACCCTATTTTGTTCTTTTATAAGGGCCCTCTGAGACAATACAGACCCTATTTTGTTCTTTTATAAGGGCCCCCTGAAACAATACAGACCCTATTTTGTTCTTTTATAAGGGCCCCCTCAGACAATACAGACCCTATTTTGTTCTTTTATAAGGGCCCCCTCAGACAATACAGACCCTATTTTCAAGTATTTTGTTCTTTTATAAGGGGCCCCTCAGACAATACAGACCCTATTTTGTTCTTTTATAAGGGCCCCCTCAGACAATACAGACCCTATTTTGTTCTTTTATAAGGGCCCTCTGAGACCATACATACCCCACTGTGTCACGACTACTGTTCAAATAATGAGAGGCTAGCCACGACGTTACAAAACTTCAGCTGCAGGTTTTCTGTTGGGATTCAGGGCCATGCAGGAAGACACAAAAGAACCCCAGGCCTGTCGCAAAACCACTCAACTTAAACTCGGGTTAAGATATGTGACCTTAGCGATTGTGTGCAGTGCTGTGCTGTGCTATGTCTCCTGGTGTTAGATAGATTTGCTCATGCTATCGACCACTGGTTTGTTATCCTTGACTGCACGCATTATGTACATATAGCTGGCCTAGGATTGGTTTGTTTGTTTGTTTGCTCGTTTGCTTTCTTGTTTGCTTGCTTGGCTTTGCGTTGGGTTGGGTTGGGTTGGGTGGGCTGGGTTTGGCCGATGCTATTGCTCCATGACAGGTAGGGGGCACGGGTGGCCCAATCGTCTAAGGCGCCGCGATTCACTGTGGCACGCCAGAAACCTATGATTGTGTATGTTTCAAGGTTTGTCAGCACCATACCCGTGCTCGTGGGTTTCACCGAGGTGGTAAACGTCTAAGACCTACATCACTTCGGGCTCTCCTCCCACATTAAGCTGACACGCGATATAACTGTAACATGTTAAAAGCGGCGTTAACGCCAACTAACTCACTCACTCACTCACTCACTCCATGACAGGTGTATTCATTGTCTCACTGACCCGTGAAGATCCGGGGTAAAATACGTCTTCAGTATCCGATTCTTGCCGTAAATGGCGACTATACTTGTCCTACGAAGCGACTACGGGATCCGGTGCTCACACTCGTTGATTTTGCTGATGCATGTCATCACATCCCTATCGATGCTCATGATATCAATCACTGGATTGAATGGTCCAGGTTTGATTATTAACAGACCGCCATCATATAGTTGTAATATTGCGGTGTAGGGCGTTAACAAACAAACAAACAAACATTGTCTCACTGACTGACTGAAGGGGCTGGCAAACAGAACAAAAGCCGTTACGGTACCCAGCAGCTTGTGGTAAGAGGGGCTGAGTGTGGTGTAGTGTTCAATATGATAGAACTGACTGAAGCGGCAGGTAAATATTTTAAAACAGCCGTTCCCATAAGCCAGGTTTGAAACTGTGGCGTCATGCCTGATCCGAAGTATGACGTGTAGCACATTGCTTCTGTTTCCACGCGCTTTCATAATGTCTTATAAAACTGAACGCCACGGTTGACTTTTCATTCAGCTATGCATGTACAATTTCTACAAAAGATAAGTAATACATGTGTTAATTTGGATGTAATTTCCCTAGTCATATCTACACGTGTTGAGAGGTTCGTAAAAAATGAATTAGATATTGCCAGATTAAATATGAATATGTACGGTAATATACAAAAGACTATGGAATAGTAGGACGCCGGGGGTGGTTTTGTGATGTACAACAGGCCCGTAGGAGCTAGCGTTTCTCAGCGTGGGAGTGGCCGACACATACATCGTAGGGGTCGCAAGCATGCCCATGCATCAGTGGCACCGAGTCAGACTATTCACGATAGAGATGGCAAAAGACAGTACTGAATATGTAGTTCTAGTATATACATTTAGATTGAATCTAAATTCGTTTTTGCAATTTTCAGGATTTTAAGGATTCACTTATTTACAGAGCGAAAACTGAAACTTTTGGAAACGTTTACTGATGACTCATTCCCATTTTCTTTTATCAAAGCTATGCACAGGAGCTGCAAGTAATGAATGCTTAATAAAAAGGGGCGTAAGAAAAATCAAGAGATTCATTACCGTGAGTAAATATATAAAAATAATATGTAGATGTATGTGTATCTGTATGAATGAATTTAAAAAAGAATGAACAATGCACACAGCTTGCTGTGTATGGTACATATCATTCCAAATGTAGCTGGTCTATAATACGAACCAAAATTAAATAACGATTTCGTCTTTACGCCCCAAGGCACTGAACTTGGATACGTCTATAGAAGAACGCGTAGAATATTTTAATAAAAACCAGTCTGCTTGAACTTGTTTTCCTCTCTCCCAGCGCAATATTTGAGACGTTAAGAGACGGAACCAAGCTTACACTAAAGCCTTCTCGATACTGGTTGGACTCCCGACAGCCGACTTGAAACCTGTGACGTCAGAACTGGCGATGATGACGTCACACTCTCTGTACTTGAACTCTGTGACCTTGGTCCTGAGACGGCTGACAAAGGCGCTTTATGCGGTCAAATTTCTGTTGAATTTGGCCACAAAACGGGTCAACTTATAGATGACGTTTACTGCCCCAAGCGTCAGTGTATGGGGCCAGATTTCGAATGGAAGAAATGTCATAATTTCACTCCTAATTGATATGTATTAATAAGGCCAGGGATTGCTATTTTAAAGCAGATACAGAAAGAAAAAGACTTATATTACGTTGATAAATTATCTATAACGTCACGTGACCATGCACCGCCATACTGGTCTGAAGCTCGACCCAGAGGCGAGAGGCGAGACGACAGTGACGGAAGTACAAAAATAGGATGAGGGTAGTCGGCACTGTTTTCGCTTCTCTTCCAATTTAGAAGATTGGCATGGGGAACAAACTACATTGTCATTGCCTTGTATTTTTTTCAAGCACAAGCAATGGGCAGATAATGTAATCAGAAGTAATGAACATTAATTATATTGCCTATAGCTGTTACCATATAAGGTGGGACACCCGCCATACTCCGTCTTGGTCTGGAGTGGCCATACCTCTCCCCTTTTCTTCATAAATGATTCCCCCAAACCAAGAACTAAGTAAATATACAACATGATGATCGTTAAATAAATAATGGGTATTGTGTTTGTGATATTTCGGTAGGACTAAAACAGCACAAGTATTCGACGTAATAAGCGCCTATGCACTCTCAAAATTAGAAATAGGGGGCTCTTATTAAAATACTATTTTGGTGGGGGAAAAAACAGAGTTGAAAGATATATTTCGTGGTTTATGCTGACCGCCTGAAATGTTTATGTACGGCAGATAAATTTTTCCAGAATTTAATTGCCCATAATTAAGGGTGCATATAACACACGAGTACGTATTATACGCGAAAAAATAAGTCTTGTGTACATTGATCATTCGGAAGGGGTGCTAACTGGGATTGTTCAGTAGCCAATATATTAGCAAATATCGCCATGGGCGCTAATCAGAGGCGGGCGCTTATTACATCGAATACAGTATGCAGCCCTGAGGGCTCATAGAGCTACCGGTACTACATGTAGCTTTGATACTCACAAGAGGCTATGAAATGATCTTAAGAAGCTGTTTTTTTTTCAGGGGAAAAAAAGGTTATTTTTAGCAACAAAGAACTGTATAAATATATTCAAGAAAGGATCCCAGGTGTTTTTGGAAAAATCCTTCAAAGCGGGAGAAGCAGTCGTACAATCACCATGAAAAATTGAAAAGTTGAACTGTGGTGTAACCATGTATGTCAGTGACACTTTATTTGATTTCTCAGCTATGACTGACATTAATCTGTCTCCATCCCATAGAACATTTTAACAACCCAAATGATCTAAACAGACCATTTACAGAGGAAGAAATATATTCTTGTTTATAAGCGTTGAAATCAAATACATTCCCCCCCCCCCCCCCCCCCCCCAGTGGGCAAACAGTATTATTGTCCACTGCACAAGCACAAGGCAGGAAATATCCAAGAGCCTAATAATTAGAGAGGAATATCCCTTATTGACTCATTTTGTAAACTACTCTGTGTTGTATTCAAGAAAAGACTGGAGTTGTGGGGTGATAGAAATAACATGTTATCTGTGCAAGCCAGTTTTAGGACAAATTATTCAACTGTTGACCAGATATTCTGCTTGCAGGCTGATTCCTAAAATATTTATCTAAAAAGAGGGAAGATTTTATTGTATATTTATCGATTTTACAAAAGCATTTGATCTTGTCAGTCATACAGTTCTATTCCAGAGTTATATGGGCATCATGGGAAATTTCTAAATAATTCTGGGTCAATGTACACTAATCTATCCTCTTGTGTTAGAACAGGCAATGGATTAACAGATTACTTTACATGTAATATTGACACCATCAGGGTTGCACTTTAAGCCCACAAATATTTATCATTCTATAAATCAGTTGGTGAATATGTTGGATTTCCTCCGAAAAAAGCTATTGAAATGTATTTTGGCCTATGGCCTTACATCACTGAAATTAATCCATATCTATATGTCTATGTCTACGTGTCTCTGAATCTATGTCAATGTGGCTGTGTCTATGTCTATGTCTGTATGTCTATGTCTATGCCTGTATGTTTATGTCTATTTGTGAATGTCTCTATGTATTTGTTTATTTCTATATGACTATCTCTATATGTCTAAGTCTATATGTCTATGTGTATGTTTATGTCTATATGTCTAGGTCTATATGCCTATGTCTATATGTCTATAAGTCTATGTCTATATGTCTATGTCTAAGTCTATGTCTATGTGTATGTTTATGTCTATAAGTCTATGTCTGTATGTCTATGTCTAAGTCTATATGTCTATGTGTATGTCTAGGTCTATATGCCTATGTCTATATGTTTATGTCGATATGTCCATGTCTATATGTCTATTTGCCTATGTCTGTATGTCTTTGTCTATATGCATATGTCTACATGTCTATGTCCTTTTGTCTGTGTCTATTAGTCCTGGGACGAGTACCTCAGGTACTCGGGTACTCAGGTCGTGTGGGTACTGAGTAGGACCCGGGTACCCACAGGACTACTCATGGTTTGTCACGTGATTATGTTGTTTAATGGAAAAAAGTATCTGGAACTCTATGGTTACAGTATAAGTGACTAATGTTCCCATTTCTTTCCGACTATGCACACATTCCTTCTGACTTTATATGTTTGCATGAATAAAACTTCAGTCAACTTCAGTGTATGCATGACCAGATCATTTTATACCTGAACTAAATACATTTTGACAGGAGTACGGTCAAACGTTTCCGAATCAGACATTTTGTACCTATCTCTTGAGACCTACAGCAGGTTCCCGGGTAGGGTCGGGTAATAGGGGGTGGGTACCCGGGTAGTAAATTTGGACTCGTCCCAGCACTAATGTCTATGTGTCTATTTGTCTATGTCTATATTTATATGTGTATACATCTATGTCAATGTCTATATGTCTATGTCTTTATGTATATGTCTATGTTTATATGTATACATTTATACGTCTATGTCTATAGTCATATGTCAATATCTATATGTTTATGTCTATATGTCTGTCTATATGTCTGTGTCTATTTGTCTATATGTCTCTGTGTCCATATGTATATGTCTATGTTTATATGTGTATACATCTATGTCAATGTCTATATGTCTATGTTTATATGTGTATGTCTATGTATCTATTTGTCTTTATGTATATGTCTATGTTTATATGTCTATATTTATATGTCTATATGTCTATGTCTATATTTATATGTCTATACATCTATGTCTATGTCTATGTATCTATTTGTCTTTATGTATATGTCTATGTTTATATGTATACGTTTATACGTCTATGTCTATAGTCATATGTCAATGTCTATATGTTTATGTCTATATGTCTATGTCTATATGTCTGTGTCTATTTGTCTATATGTCTGTGTCTATATGTATATGTCTATGTTTATATGTGTATACATCTATGTCAATGTCTATATGTATATGTCTACGTTTATATGTGTATGTCTATGTATCTATTTGTCTATATGTATATGTCTATATTTATATGTATACGTTTATACGTCTATGTCTATAGTCAAATGTCAATGTCTATATGCTTATGTCTATGTCTATATGTCTGTGTCTATTTGTCTATATGTCTGTGTCTATATGTATATGTCTATATGTCTATGTCAATATGTCTATATGTCTGTGTCTTTTTGTATACGTCTATATGTCAATGTCTATATGTTTATGTCTATATGTCTGTGTCCATATGCATATGTCTATATGTCTATACAGTAAACTACGGTTATAACGAACTCAAATGGACCACTAACTTTAGTTTGTTATAACCGTAGTTCGTTATAAGCATATATACAACATAACTATAGCAAATAGTCGGGACAAAAAAATCAGTTCGTTATATCCGTCAGTTCGTTATAAGCGTGTTCGTTATAAACATATTTTACTGTATGTCTATGTCGATATCTGTGATTCAAAAGATATCGTGTAAACTAACTTTGTCTGACATAATGCATCTCATAAACACAAATATATCTTTGATTGACTGACTGTCAGATTCAAAACACTCCGTCACTAATGGACCCCCTCCCCCATCATACATTGTATACAAGGGGTTAAAAGATTCTCACCACACCAGTGTAGCCTGTGTGCAGGCTTTCGAAACTAGGATAAACAACATTCAACATTCAACATTCAATTCTTTATTTATGTTTATCTTTCCAGATAATCAGGGTTGTTGACAGATGTGGACAGATTGGTGCAGTTTGACATGGTTCATAAGAAGACCCTTAAAGGTGCATTGTACCCTATCCCTGGTTCCCTAACCCCAAGACTCTAAAAGGGGCATTGTACCCTATCCCTGGTCCCCTAACCCCAAGACTCTAAAAGGGGCATTGTACCCTATCCCTGGTTCCCTAACCCCAAGACTTTAAAGGGGCATTGTACCCTATCCCTAGTTCCCTAACACCAAGACTCTAAAAGGGGCATTGTACCCTATCCCTTGTTCCCTAACCTCAAGACTCTAAAAGGGGCATTGTACCCTATCCATGGTTCCCTAACCCCAAGACTCTAAAAGGGGCATTGTACCCTATCCCTGGTTCCCTAACACCAAGACTCTAAAAGGGGCATTGTACCCTATCCCTGGTTCCCTAACCCCAAGACTCTAAAAGGGGCATTGTACCCTATCCCTGGTTCCCTAACCCCAAGACTCTAAAAGGGGCATTGTACCCTACCCCTGGTTCCCTAACCCCAAGACTCTAAAAGGGGCATTGTACCCTATCCATGGTTCCCTAACCCCAAGACTCTAAAAGGGGCATTGTACCCTATCCCTGGTTCCCTAACACCAAGAATCTAAAAGGGGCATTGTACCCTATCCCTGGTTCCCTAACCCCAAGACTCTAAAAGGGGCATTGTACCCTATCCCTGGTTCCCTAACCCCAAGACTCTAAAAGGGGCATTGTACCCTATCCATGGTTCCCTAACCCCAAGACTCTAAAAGGGGCATTGTACCCTATCCCAGGTTCCCTAACTCCAAGACTCTAAAAGGGGCATTGTACCCTATCCCTGGTTCCCTAACCCCAAGACTCTAAAAGGGGCATTGTACCCTATCCCTGGTTCCCTAACCCCAAGACTCTAAAAGGGGCATTGTACCCTATCCATGGTTCCCTAACCCCAAGACTCTAAAAGGGGCATTGTACCCTATCCCTGGTTCCCTAACTCCAAGACTCTAAAAGGGGAACCTACCCAGTCTGGGACAGACTTGTTACATTAAGACATATTGTGTGGCACGGCACGGGATGGCACAGCACACACACGGCACGGCACAGCACGGCACGGCACACACACGGCACAGCACGGCACGGCACGGCACGGCACAGCACAGCACAGCATGGTATAGGGAGTTCACAGGCATGGAGCTGTGTCATCAGGCAAGACCTGAAATGAGAATTTGAAACTCAGACCTGAGTAAACTTGTTGCTCTTCTTCAATACATACTGAATAACAGAATAACAGAATAACAGAAGTTTATTGTATTTGAGGTCCAGGCGGCCTCCAGTACAGTTTTCACAAGTTTTTAGAATATGTATACATATTAACACATATCAACACTTACTGTGCATAATCATCCTTATAAAATGCACAAATATCTGTATGGAAAAATGTTATCTAACCATTAGGGTTATGACAAAGACCCCTTGACTTTCATGCTTAATTTGAACACTCCAAAGGGCATGTAAAAGTGTTCTGGACAATCAGTACCAGGCCTCAAGTTTAAATTTCTACCAAGTAGCCTTTAGGCTACAAGCATTTTTTTCCAGGTAGCCAGTGGTAAAATCAAGAAGTCAAGTCAATATCGTAGGTAGCCAAAAGCATTTGAAATCATCTTTTATCAAGTAACTATTATATGTACAAGTTATAGCACTTGTCTTAAAATTGTATATTCATGGAAACAACTGAATTTTTGTAATTTGTGACTCAAACAATGATGCAATTTATATTACTAGATTACTTAGGTATATCCTTGCTTATCCAGTGAGCATTGTCAACTGAAATAAAATACTAATTACATTGATATTTATGTATTTCTGTTCATTGTCGACTTAAGGAGGAATTATACGGAAGTACAATTATAAGCAGACATGTTTTCCACAATCACCTATTATTTATTTTTGTGTCTTCAAATGTGAAGCAATAGAATTTAGTCGCCACAAGATATTTTTCAAGGTAGTCATTCGGCTACCTCTGAATTTTAGACAGTAGACAAATTGAAATTTAGGTTGAATTGGCGACTGTTTTAGTCGCAACTTTGATGCCTGAGTTCGTGTGTGATTCTTGGGTAATGAAACCCCCCGGCTACATCAGAGGTGAAGACAAACAGGACATCAGGATCTGATAGACAGGAACTACCCCTCTTATTATTTTCATAACAAGTGACATTGACATCACTGAAGCTTTGACAGCTTTCTCAGCAGGATAAAGACGACAGATAAAAACTATCCTACAGATAAATATGCAAGTTTCTAGGTGCAAAAAGGTCAGGTAGGTGCTATATTAAGTGTATATAAACATGTCGTCACCTTGTCTAATTGGTCATAATCAGAACTGTTCACCATCGGACCATTGACTATTACCCATCCAATCACCCAGGTTACCAATCACCCATCAACAAGGTAAACAATCACCCAGTCTATCCAGGTAAACAATCATGCATCCACCCAGGTAAACAATCACCCCATCTATCCAGGTAAACAATCACCCATCCACCCAGGTAAACAATCATCCATCTACCAAGGTAAAAAATCACCCATCCACCCAGGTAAACAATCACCCATCAACACAGGTAAACAATCACTCATCCACCCAGGTAAACAATCATCCATCTACTCAGGTAAACAATCATCCATCTACTCAGGTAAACAATCACCCATCTACCCAGGTAAACAATCACCCATCTACCCAGGTGAACAATCATCCATCTACCCAGGTGAACAATCACACATCTACCCAGGTGAACAATCACACATCTACCCAGGTGAACAATCACACATCCACCCAGGTGAACAATCACCCATCCACCCAGGTGAACAATCATCCATCTACCCAGGTGAACAATCACACATCTACCCAGGTGGACAATCACCCATCCACCCAGGTGAACAATCATCCATCTACCCAGGTGAACAATCACACATCCACCCAGGTGAACAATCATCCATCTACCCAGGTGAACAATCACCCATCTACCCAGGTGAACACTCACACATCTACCCAGGTAAACAATCACCCATCTACCCAGGTGAACAATCACCCATCCACCCAGGTAAACAATCACCAATCTACCCAGGTGAACAATCACACATCTACCCAGGTGAACAATTACACATCTACCCAGGTGAACAATCACACATCTACCCAGGTGAACAATCACACATCCACCCAGGTGAACAATCACCCATCTACCCAGGTGAACAATCACTCATCCACCCGCCCTGGTTTGTTTGTTGTTTTATGCCGCACTCCGCAATATTCCAGCTTTATGACGGCAGTCTGTAAATAATCAAGTCTGGACCAGACAATCCAGTGACTGACATCATGAGCATCAATCCACGCAATTGGGAAACGATGACATCATCAACCAAGTCATCGAGCCTGACCACCTGAGTGAATGGCTGAAGGGGTGGGTGGGTGAGTGAATGGGTGGGTGAGTGGGTGGGAGAGTGAATGGGTGGGTGGGTGGGTGGGAGAGTGAAGGGGTGAATGAAGTGGTGGGTGGGTGAGTGAATGCCCTAGTCATTACCTTGTGATGCAACCTTTACTCGTAACTTCCATGGTAGAGCCCACAGTGCTGTCCATCGTGTCAACTGCAAGAGTCGGGCAAAGTTAATTTGGAAACTTCGATGAGGGCTTGGATGTGCTGTCAGGGAAAAAGTAAAAATAGATGGTGAGATTGGCAAAAGCCATAATAAAGTACTTAAAGCTAAGACATACAAGAAATCCCAGTAAGTAAAATGACTGACAGCAAAGAAAAAGCTGGAATTAATCAAACTCCATGATTGTAAAAGAAATTCATTATTCGCAAGACCACGAAAGGCCACGAAAGGCTCGGGCACAACTGATTCTGATTTTGTGTCGTAGAACCTTTAACCAGACACAGCACAAACACCCTTAACTCTTTCAACATAAGCCAACCAGAGTTATTTCCCTTGGTACATCAAGTTCCCACAGCCATTGAACGCCTGCACACCAAGTTCCCAGAGACTTGTTGAAGAAAAGTATTCCTGTTTCTTTAGTGTTCTGGTATATTTATGTTTGAGTAGTACTTGAAAATTCATGAAAAAATGTTTTAATTTCTACCATTCTTTAATTAAAGGTAATCACAGGTGAACAATGAGTGAAAAACAGACAAGGTAACAGATAAGGAAGCTATAAATAGATTGACTGTAACAGAAAATGTGATAACAGTGACAAATTAATGTTTTCTTATCTTCGGGCAGCAGGAGGAAAGTCATCTTCCCGAGGCAAGGGAGTTATCTGACTATAAACTAGGCTCGAAATTCTGGAGTTACATTGTGGCTGGACTAATGAGTCTTTGCATAATCCAATCAAAATCGTGTAAGAAACTAGAAAATCGGTTCGTAAACAACATGGATTCCATCGTGCAGTTTTCGTTTAACAGCAGGATTTCAAAAGCATGTGTACCGTCAACTGGGCGAAGACCCATTTTATTACAATATAGGTCTTGATTATTGATCAGATCATCTTGACTGTGCGCCGCCATATTGTTTGAAGCAAATGGAAGTGATATGAGAGGGAGGTGGAAACTGACTGGTCAGTTGGAAGGACATAGTAGGGCCATAACACGGAATTGCCACTGGTGGTGCTATGATCGAGCCATGAAATTCCAACATAGTTCGGTAAGGGTGGAAACAGGACTTGCATAATGAGTTAATTCCCTTGCCTCGGGAAGATGGAGGAAAGTAGGTGACCCAGGTGTTGCACAGGTGAGAATTGACATGGACCTGAAACAATAAATAAAATATTTGTCAAATAATACGTTTCATTTTGGTAACATGATTGCTATTTAACCTTGTTGTGTAATATTTTTCAATGGAACAACAGAACAGGGGTGTAATGGCTGCTGCTGCTGCTGCCTACTTGAGGTATACTCGTTAGGTCAGGTAAACTGGTTAGCCAAGGTAAGGAAATATGAGAAATAACACAAAAAGGATGAAACAAATTAGAATATTATCATGTAGCATACAAAGACAATAGGATTTATTATTCTTACATCACTAGACAGCAAAGGTTACTGAAGGAGCTTGATTGGCAAGTGCGATGAAAGTGGATTATCTCCCTTGGATGTGGCAGTTTTCTTCGCCTGAAAATATAACAAAGGATTTTAACAGTTTTTCTTGTTGAATAGTTGAAATATGAATGCCTTTGAGTTATATGAATGTTATATTTGATCCTAGAATAATAATAATAAAAGTTCATATTTTGCAGCAGCAACACCCCAAAAATATCTTCTTGTTAACCTTGGTTAGCAAGACGAGTGAAAAAAAGAGAGGAAAAAATACAAAAGGCTGAAATAAATCACTTTACTATCCAATATCATACACAGACAGCGAACTAACATGTTTTCAAACACTAGATGGCACAGGTGATAGTAGGAGGTTGACTGACAGGTGTTGAATGTGTGGATTATCTCCCTTGGATTATTCTTCACCTTACATGAATTTTTTTCTAAAAATAACACTTTGATGACTTGTTTGGTTCTATGATATTGTATTTGAGATCAGGTTGAGCTGAACTATATAAAAAAAAACATGCCCCCTAATAGAAAGGGGGACTGTTTAGATTGTTTATGCTACAAACAGCAATATTTCAGCTATATGACGGTGATCTGTAAATAATCGACCAGACAGTCCAGTGACTGACATCAAGAGCATCGATCCAAGCAATTGGAA
Source organism: Haliotis rufescens (assembly GCF_023055435.1). Classification (NCBI taxonomy): domain Eukaryota; kingdom Metazoa; phylum Mollusca; class Gastropoda; order Lepetellida; family Haliotidae; genus Haliotis; species Haliotis rufescens. The sequence continues at coordinate 132,119 of NW_025963869.1, forward strand.
TACGATGACATGCATCAAGTAACACACATACATATATTTATTTTGTTTGTTTGTTGTTCAAAGCTACACTCAGTATATTCCAGTTATATGACGGCGGTCTGTAAATAATTGAGTGTGGACCAGACAAGTTCGCGAATTTCCCGTTCACCCTCAGGATTTAGTTCAAGCATATCAAAACCACCAACAAATTCAATGAAATCATTGTCTGACAGCTCATCGCTATCTGAATCATGACTCGCAGCCATTACAGATGCGTGTACAAAGTCAAATTGCAATGCAAAGTTTACTTTAAGAAAATTCAGCTGTCTACAGAAACTTTCTAAATAAACACCCCATAATACATCAACTCTTGTTTCTGGTAGTCACATGACTTGTTAACGCGAGTATAGGATGTATACTTATTTGTTGTTGTTTACTTGTATACACGCTGGCTGGTAGACCAGCCTATGGTGCCTGGGGAGTCATGACATCTTTGCTGGTCTACTGGCCTACAGTGTTGAAAGAGTTAGACACCCTGTAATCTAAATCTACTCATGCTGTGATGTATCTGACCACTAAACAACAGAACCTCCTCCGTGGGCTGGTGGGTAGAGCGTCTGCCCGAAGTGCGAAACTATATGACTTTAACTATAAACACCACAAACCACCCTTAAGACACCCTGTAATCTAAGTCTACTCATGCTATGATGTATCTGACCACTAAACAACAGAACCTCCTCCGTGGTTTAGTGGATAGAGCGTCTGCCCAAAGGGCGAAAGGCCGGGGGTTTGATATGTAACCCTGTCATACCAAGGACATTAAAGAATGGGACTTGTTGTTACCCTGCCTGGTGCTAGGCAATAAGGGGCTAAAACAAGGACTGGTTCTCTTCGAGTCAGTATCCTGTGTCTGAGTTGCAGATTCATGTTAAAGTGCGAAATGGTATGTCAGTGGGATACCACAATAAAATTGGCACACACACACACACACACACACACACACACACACACACACACACATCCATGCTTGTTGCTATATAAGCATGTGATGTTAAACCCCACTTTCACCTCACATCATTATAAAACAGTCTATTTGACCTCTTGATCCATGTCCAGAGAATGACAAGAAACACCACAAACCACCCTTGACAACCTGTAATCTGTACCTACCCATGCTATGATGTATCTGATCACAGAACAGAGTATTTTTTACCACTTGACCCATGTCCAGTGAGTGAGTGAGTGAGTGAGTGAGTGAGTGAGTACTGGACTTACAGGGATGGGGAGCTTGTGCTCGAGACACATTGCAAACAAGTCAAGATGTAGAGACCACCCTGTCGACACAATCTTGTTCTTCCAGGATAAACAGTCTACCAAAGGGTCTGGGGAATGGCGCGGGCTTCCAATGTGCAGCTGATCCTGGCTGATCCCAACTCAGATGTCTGACTTTGACAATCTGTGATCCAACAAATAAAAAATAATGGTCAGGGTCAAGAAAATAATTTCAAATATCCTCCTCAGAACAACAGACCGAAGGGAGCTTACTCTTCCACCAATGTTGCAAATTACCTCCCCCTTGTCTACAGTTGAGAAACTGTTGTTTGTTTGTCACAGTCACAGATATTCCAGCTACATGACATCTCCATCTTTATGAATAATTGGAGCAAACCCCTCAGCTCAAACATGGCAAACCTGCGAAGACTTTGAGGCAGCATACTTGGTACTCACAGACATATCAACCAGTTGTCTGGAGCAACGCCACTCATAAACCTGGTAGAAACTGGTGGATGTCAGGTGCTGGACCCTTGGGTGAATCTGTCCTCTGTGTAGATATGTCATCTGTGTGGATTTGTCATCTGTGTGGATTTGGGGAGGACTTTAGCCAGAAACGACCTATGCTATGAGGTATCTGGTCAGTATACAGTCTGTTTGACTACTTGACCCATCTCAAGAGGTGAATCTTAACCAGAAACAACACAAAACACCCTGAAGACACCCCATAATCTAAATCTGACCATGCTATGAGGTATCTGGTCAGTATACATAGTCTATTTGACCACTTGACCCATCTCAAGAGGAGGACTTTAACCAGAAACAACACAAAACACCCTGAAGACACCCCATAGTCTAAATCTGACCATGCTATGAGGTATCTGGTCAGTATACACAGTCTATTTGACCACTTGACCCATCTCAAGAGGAGGACTTTAACCAGAAACAACACAAAACACCCTTAAGACACCCTGTAAATCTAAATCTAACCATGCTATGATGTATCTGGTAAGTATTCATAGTCTATTTGACTACTTGACCCATCTCAAGAGGAGGACTTTAACCAGAAACAACACAAAACACCCTTAAGACACCCCATAATCTAAATCTGACCATGCTATGAGGTATCTGGTCAGTATACACAGTCTATTTGACCACTTGACCCATCTCAAGAGGAGGACTTTAACCAGAAACAACACAAAACACCCTGAAGACACCCTGTAATCTAAATCTGACCATGCTATGACATATGTGGTCAGTATACACAGTCTATTTGACCACTTGACCCATTTCAAGAGGAGGACTTTAACCAGAAACAACACAAAACACCCTGAAGACACCCCATAATCTAAATCTACCCATGCTATGAATCTGGTCAGTATACAGTCTATTTGACCACTTGACCCTCTCAAGAGGTGGATCTTAACCAGAAACAACACAAAACACCCTGAAGACACCCCATAATCTAAATCTGACCATGCTATGAGGTATCTGGTCAGTATACACAGTCTATTTGACCACTTGACCCATCTCAAGAGGAGGACTTTAACCAGAAACAACACAAAACACCCTTAAGACACCCCATAATCTAAATCTGACCATGCTATGAGGTATTTGGTCAGTATACACAGTCTATTTGACTACTTGACCCTCTCAAGAGGTGGATCTTAACCAGAAACAACACAAAACACCCTGAAGACACCCTGTAATCTAAATCTGACCATGCTATGAGGTATCTGGTCAGTATACACAGTCTATTTGACTACTTGACCCATTTCAAGAGAAGGACTTTAACCAGAAACAACACAAAACACCCTTAAGACACCCTGTAAATCTAAATCTAGCAATGCTATGATGTATCTGGTCAGTATACACAGTCTTTTTGACCACTTGACCCTCTCAAGAGGAGGACTTTAACCAGAAACAACACAAAACACCCTTAAGACACCCTGTAATCTAAATCTACCCATGCTATGATGAATCTGGTCAGTATACAGTCTATTTGACCACTTGACCAATCTCAAGAGGAGGACTTTAACCAGAAACAACACAAAACACCCTTAAGACACCCTGTAATCTAAATCTACCCATGCTATGATGTATCTGGTCAGTATACAGGCTATTTGACCACTTGACCCTCTCAAGAGGAGAACTTTAACCTGCAAATAGTAACATCTGGACCAGACAATCCAGCGATTGATATTACGAGTAACGACCCACGCTGTGTGGGTACGACAGGCTACACTAGGCAAAAATTCCAACAGTCTGTAAATAATCACATCTGGACCAGACAATCCAGTGATTGATATTACGAGTAACGACCCACGCTGTGTGGGTACGACAGGCTACACTAGGCAAAAATTCCAACAGTCTGTAAATAATCACATCTGGACCAGACAATCCAGTGATTGATATTACGAGTAACGACCCACGCTGTGTGGGTACGACAGGCTACACTAGGCAAAAATTCCAACAGTCTGTAAATATTCGTATCTGGACCAGACAATCCAGTGATTGATATTACGAGTAACAACCCACGCTGTGTGGGTACGACAGGCTACACTAGGCAAAAATTCCAATAGTCTGCAAATAATCACATCTGGACCAGACAATCCGGTGATTGATATTACAGTAACGACCCACGCTGTGTGGGTACGACAGGCTACACTAGGCAAAAATTCCAACAGTCTGTAAATAATCACATCTGGACCAGACAATCCAGTGATTGATATTACGAGTAACGACCCACGCTGTGTGGGTACGACAGGCTACACTAGGCAAAAATTCCAACAGTCTGTAAATATTCGTATCTGGACCAGACAATCCAGTGATTGATATTACGAGAAACGACCCACGCTGTGTGGGTACGACAGGCTACACTAGGCAAAAATTCCAATAGTCTGCAAATAATCACATCTGGACCAGACAATCCAGTGATTGATATTACGAGTAACGACCCACGCTGTGTGGGTACGACAGGCTACACTAGGCAAAAATTCCAACAGTCTGTAAATATTCGTATCTGGACCAGACAATCCAGTGATTGATATTACGAGTAACAACCCACGCTGTGTGGGTACGACAGGCTACACTAGGCAAAAATTCCAATAGTCTGCAAATAATCACATCTGGACCAGACAATCCAGTGATTGATATTACGAGTAACGACCCACGCTGTGTGGGTACGACAGGCTACACTAGGCAAAAATTCCAATAGTCTGCAAATAATCACATCTGGACCAGACAATCCAGTGATTGATATTACGAGTAACGACCCAAGATGTGTGGGTACAACAGGATCCACTCAGCAATATTCAAAAAGTCTGTAAATAATCATATCTGGACCAGACAATCCAGTGCCGGTACGACAGGCTGTGAACCTGGCCACTGAGTTGATCTACCCTTGTTGATGGGATTAATTGTAACCCCAAATTCCCTCAGGGTGTCAGAATATAATACAGCATGTCCTGACGACTAGATTAACACAATCTATTCTTAGTGACATAAGACTCACAAATAATAAACAAATTTGTCTATAAAGAAAAGTAAATATTTAACACATTCAATGGTGTGTGTTCTTGTAGACATATACCATAAGTTATCTTTTTATAGCTATTTCAGGTTTGTATGGGTGTTGTCGCCACACTATTCCAATATTCCAGCTATAATTATGACAGCTTCTGTAAATAATGGAGTCTGGATCAGACAATCCAGTGGTCGACACCATGAGCATCGATACACTTAAAGGAGATTCCAGGACATGCAATCAACCAAGTCAATGAGCCTG